>NC_056739.1:1955215060-1955247560 GCF_019279795.1 Protopterus annectens
TTAATGAATATGTATTTTTAGAAAGGATTTTATATATCTCTGGTATAATGCCATCATTACCCGGTGCTTTGTTTGATTTAAGCTTATTTATTTGTGTAATAACTTCAGTATATGAAATACCCTTGTCCAATAGTTTAATCTGTTGTTTATTAAGCTTTTTATTCATATTTGTGGTTATAAACTCCTTTATTTTATCTTTAGGTTCCATGTTAATATTATTATGGTTAATTTTGTGAAAGTGATTTCTAAATTCATCTAGTATTTCTGGTATACTAGAAACATTCTTCTTTTTCCTTAGAGAAAAGATTTCTTTGATATGGTTTTGTTTATTCAACCTTTTTGTTTTATTTTTAAGTCTATGCAAGTATTTGGGGCTTATTGAATAAGACAAAAACTTGTATTTCTCTAAAGTTATTTTAACTTTATGAGTTAAAATTTCTTTGTATTTCTCATTTAGTTTGTTTATTTCTTCAATAACTTTCTTGTCCATAATATTTTCTTTATTATTATGTTTATAAGAGTCTAGTTTACTTTGAATATCTAACAATTCCTTATCCCAAGATTTCCTTTTATTATTATACCATCTGATACTTTGTCCATATAGATATGATTTAAAGGCATCCCAAACATAAACAATGGAGACTTCAGGAGTATTATTTATGTCTAAAAAATGTTTTACTTCTGAAAGTATATATTCTTTATAGTCTTTTAGTTGAGTTAAGTATGCTGGTATCCTTTTGATCTGAACATTATGAGTATTTTTATCATGAATTCAAAAACAATTGAATTATGATCAGATATAGGACATGAAATGATTTTGGAATTAATTAAATCTGTTACCATCTGGTTAGAAATAAAAACCCTATCTATTTTTGAATAAGTTTTGTATCTGTTAGAAAAAAAGGTGTATGGTAATGATTTTGAATCTATCTGATTATTACTATCATTCAAATGATAAGAATTAGCAAAATCCTTTAAATGTTTTGCATTAGATGTAATTCTTCTCTTTCCTATAGTGGTAGTATCACTTTCATGTAGTATACAATTAAAGTCACCAGCTAAAATAATATCTCCTATAGAGAATGATATGATCTTATCAAGATGATGCTTCACTGTATTAATACCAATTCCAGGTATCCAATATACATTAATTAAAGTGTAAGTCTTCCCATTAATTTGTATTGTAACCATACAAAACATTCCTTTGTCATCCTGATAAGACTTAATGGTTTTAGGAATGGGCATACTTTTATTCCATAAAATAGCCACTCCTCTTTTTTCTGAGTGTGCTCTGAACTAACCAATACTGTATATTTGTTTGTGGCTAGTTTATCAATATATTTTTTCAAGAGATGGGTTTCTTGTAGGAAGACTAAGTTGGCCTTATGTAAATTAATGTATCTTATTAGGCTTGCCCTTTTACATGGATTATTCAATCCATTAATGTTTAAAGAAATTCCTTTTAAAGATGTCATTTGGCATTTTAAAACTTAAGAATCTTATGATCAAAATAACAAATAACAAGATAAGTAATGTTACATCTCCTCCTTTAGGTGTACCTTTAAATATAGCTGTATTTATTGAATCTCTTATGGGATTTCGTATAGGATTCAATTTTGTTTGTAGTGACAATAAATGTACAAAATATATTGTGGATGTCAAAACTATATACAAATAACAATGAACAAGTGAAAATAATGTAAGGATTAAACCTTGCATCCAGCCTGGAGTTGTAAACTCCAACTTAGAGTTGTATTTACCACTCAAGTTAACCCCTACCCTAAGCAGCAGTACGTCAGCTACCACCTTATCAATTTAATACTAGTTATATTTAACTGAAGTTAACAGTTTTCAATTCAATTATCTAGCAAGACAAGACTACACATTTGGTAAAACAGCATCATATAAACTAAAATAAACCTTTTTTTTTTTTTTTTTTAAAAAACTGTTCATACTACTATATACATCCATGTAATATAAAACACTTGTATTCAAATAGCATTCAAATAATCTTGATGTTAGAAATCAAGAGGAGAGAAAATAAGTTCTAACATTCATTTAAATCAAAAACTTTGGCTAATATGATTCAGACATTACATATATTAGGATGCATCTATTTTCTGTCATGTAAATACAGTTAACAGCTTCCAAAAAAACATTGAATTGCTTGTATATGAGCATTTACTCAAACTCATTATTGCCAATAGAATAAAATATTGTATTCATAGAAATTGTTATAAATCATACTTCATAGTTAAGCAGATTCTCAGAAACATTTATATACATATCTACATACACACACATACACACACACACACACACATATATATATATATATATATATATACATACATACACACATACACACACATATACACACACACACACATACATATATATATATATATATGATCTCACTGAGTTGTATCTTTACTGAGCACCATCTTACATTGCTGCCCCTTCAATAAATCTGTCTGCTTTATACAAAATAATGCACAGCAAACACATTTTAGTAACCAGATTTTACAAACATGCTATATTACTGCTTTAAAATATATCACATGACAATTTCTTCCAGTATAGAGTTGTAAAATTATTTATGCTTGTCAATCAGATGAATTAAATGAGTTATAGTAATGCATATGTTTGGGACATAGGTTTTTAACACATATTATTAATCTGCTATTCCTGTATCTGTGATGTGTCAATGTGATATCTAGGTCAAAGGTAAGACCAGCTGCTTTCAGCTTCTCTGTGAGAATTCTGAGAGTTGAAGCTTTTGAAGTAGCTCATGGACACTGTGCATGAGATAGCCCACATCCCAGATTGTCTCTCTTAACATTTTGGCGGGAAACTTATTAAAAACTAGTGACAAACATTCATTTAGCAGTGTAAATGCATTTAAACATGACAAAACCTTCACAATGCATTCTACAGGTTATTACAGACTCTATGTAAGTGAAATCAAGCCCAAAATTATTAATAAGTAACAAAACTCAACATTTTTGTCCCAACTCAACTCCTATGCAATCTTATTATTTACTGTGTCTATATGATCAAAAGTATTTCTATATATTAATAAAGAAAAGAAAAGAGAGTAGAAAGTAAAAGGGTGTAAGGCAGAAATAAAAAAAAATGTAAGAGAAAGCTATAAGAAGTATATACAATAGAATATTACTTACTGTTTATATTAATAGAGTTAAAAATAAAACATATTATTTACTATTATTTAGTTCTAATTATTATTAGTTAAAGCATGACAGATTATTTACAAACAAGCATAAGCAGTGTAATCAAGAAAGTATAATTAGGAATAGCATTTGAAGAACATATAAACTTTTAAAGGAAAAAAATGTATCAAATTACTGACCTTATTTTTCCTCTTCAGAAAGAGAAACAAGTTAAATCACAGCTTGCCATTAAATCTCCAGATATTTTGACTAGTTATGAAACAAAACATTTCTTTGCACACAGAGAATAACTTTGATTAAATCTTTTTCAAAATATTTGTTGCTTCTTGGAAATGCAGGAACTATATTTAAAAAGATTAATAATAAAATAAAATGATGAGAGAGAAAAAAAAATAGTACAAATTATTTGTTTTTAGTCTCTTCTTCTTCTCTGAAGTCTTCCACGAAGTTTCAGTTGCCAGTCTCTTTAACGAAGGACTAGCCCATTCCATTTCTTCTATTTTTTCCAAAATCTTATTTTTTGATAAACAGTAAAGCAGAGTCTAAGTCATCGAAAATTTTAGGACCATCAGGAAGGAAGATTTTAAGCTTGGCAGGAAACAGAAGGTATGTTTTAAACTGTGCTTTTTTTAAGCTCCCTTATTAGTGGCAGAAAAACTTTTCTTTTAGCTAATACCATGGAAGAATAGTCATTGTCAAAACGCACAGTTGTTTCAGTAATCTTAACAGGAGCTTTAGCCCAAGCAGATTTAAGAACCATCTCTTTATCAAAAGATGATAGAAATCTAACTATAACTGATCTAGGATAGCTTTTGTTAGAGTTAGTATTAGCTATAGATCTATGTGCTCTTTCGATACCAAAAGAGAATGCTTCTGGTAAATCTAAAGTTTTAGGGAGCCATGTTGTTAAAAAAGAAGTAATATTGTTACCTTCAATATTTTCTGGCAGTCCAAAAATCCTAATGTTATTGCGACTAGATCTATTTTCCAGGTCATCCAGCTTTGTTTGTAAATGTGTATTTTGTTTCAGCAGAAACTCAATGTTGATTTCCTCTTCTTGTATTCTATTTTCCATGTCATTCACAGCTTCTTCTATGCCTGTCATCTGGATCTTCTATTGTTGCAGGTCCATATGTAACAAGTCTATTTGTTTTGTAGTTTTTTCTATGAACGTGTCTATTTTAGTATCCATTTTATCCATCTTAGCAGTAAGTTGCTGGACTATAATTATCAGAGGCTGAAGTTCTTTCTTGATGCTGGAGTCTTGAGAATTTGTCTTACTGGAACTCATTTCAGACTGATAAACTGACAGGAAAATTTCCAAAGTAATTTCTGACAGGAATATTATTAAGATTTCCTTTCTTTTTTAGATATAGTTCAAGAACTATATAAAACAAACATATTTAGAAAGAAAATTACTTCAAAAATTAATTATTTAAGTAATTAATTCCTGTCAATGTGATGAAATTGGTGGAGCTGAAGAAATCTGCTGCTATCCTGTGTTCATCCTTGGCCACACCCCTGTTTTAAGCAGTTGTAAGTTGGTTTTACATGGGTTTCTGTGGAGGTAAGCACTGCTAACTTCTGGTTACAGTTTCTTATACTCAGTTAGCTTCTAAATTGCTTAATCTGTGTAGACATTGCTTACCCCCGCACAAACAGGCTTAAACCCACTTACTGCTGCTTAAAAGTGCTTACTCCCACTAACCCTCATGCTAATTACTTTTAAAGAAATGAAAAAGGGTTGATAGGAAAGTAGTGAAAAAGGGGCACAAAGAGGGAAAGACAGCAGGGAAAATAGCTTGGGATGTGCAGGAAGGGTGTAGGGAAGGTCCATAGCTGCCCATTTCATATACAGCAACAGCTGTGCATATACACTGAATTTAGAGAGAGATTTGGACACTCATACCCCTGAGAGAAGGGTGAGGACAGCAATAATATGTTAAGCCAATTAGACCAGATTACTTGTGCCCAGTGGACACGTGTGGGAAATGGACAGTTATGTATGGGGCAAGACTTTTTGGGGGGAACAGTTTGCCCTTTTTTTTCAGGTGAAAGTGGGATGTTGGGGAGGGATAGTAGGTATATTTTGGGAGGTAGGTTGGATAGGTTAAAACACAAGGCAAACAAGATGCATACAGGCCTGTAGATGACACATGTGGGGGGTAAACACCTTGACGGGGAGGGGGTGTTGGAAAATCTGAAGCCTTTGAGCCCCCTAGTGGAAACAGTGGGACTGAGCTCCCCACCAATGGGCAGTCACCACTGCACCTTCACAGCCCCAAAGGTAGCTGTACTGGGGGCTGAGTAGGAGGGCCAGGCCAACCCTATAGTTTCAACACACTGCCCTTGAGCTGTCATAGCAGGTCTATGACCTCCCTGCGGAGCTCACTATGCACCACGTCCCGGACCTGGTGATGGGTGACACATTCTTGTCTGCGCCCGCTCCAATGGGGGCGACGAGCCCCATACCCTGAGGCGGTTCCACCCGAAGGTGGTGCAGGACCAACGGACGAGGTGGTCCTATGTTAGGCTCCAGACGTGCTGGTGCCCAGTGCCATGGCTAGCTGAGGATTGACAGGTGGGTCCGCTGGGACCGGCCTTCCCAAACGTGCTATGGTATTTAAATTTAATCAACATATGTGGGTTAGTAATAGTCAACACATTCCAGGATTAGGTATAACAGCATGCATAGATATTCCCATTAACCCAAACACTAGATATGGAACAGTTGCATAGCAAACAGAACACATTCATATATGGGACCACAGTGGTCATTACAACAGAATGCCAGTACATTGATGGTAGCTTGCCACCAATGTGGGAGTATTTCAACATAGCACATGCATAGATACAAATTTAAATAATTATCAAACAATAGGACACATGTCCCAACAGTAGAGTTAAGTCAGCACATACCATTTGAGTTGTGTATTTAGTTTATTGTTGTAGATATGGTGGGGGGAGAGAAAGATGACAATTAACAACTAGTATATTCTTGTAGTTTGCATTACTTTCCTAGTCAGTGCTGTGACCTGTACCTTACAGGTATTAGTACACTACCCTATTGCCTTAGTTTGGACAGTGGTATGGCTGTCGACATCTACATAATGAACTGGTTTTACCTGCAGTATACACCTCTTACCTGGTATACCTGTGGAGGTATTGTTTGTTAACACTACCTGTTTCTACACGTACTACCAGATTCCAGGTTGATGTTCTGCACATACCTGTCCATCTCTTTTTGCACACACTCTGGGCATGTCTTCACCACATGCAGGTGAACCGGGACATATTTCAACTATTGCCCTCTTAAACCTTTAGTGACTTGTACAATGACAGGTTTGCTCTATTTGACATTTTCCAAATATGTACAGGTCTGACAGTCAGCTGCCTACACATAAGAAATTAGCACAGTGATATGGCAGAGGGCAGGGTAACAGCCAGCAGATATAGGCCAAATAACTGGACATTCTGGACATTTCTGTACACTCGTGGGGTATGATTCTGCATATAGCTTACAACCATTCCCAGGATTCAAACCATGGCTGTGTCTGCTAAAAATAAGAAACTGTCCATCACAGTTGAACGTGCTATATAGGTATTGCTGTGTATCTCTTGTCTGATTTCTGTCTATAATTCTCCTGTGGTTTTACATTCTGACCTTGTAATTACAACACTCTTATACAGGATTTCATAGACAGTTGTATTATGTAGTACAGTGTGGGTGACAGTGATGAGTAATACCTTATTATTCTGAGCAACTGCAACACTAACAATGCCATACAATACCAGAGTAAGCAGTACCAGTACAGGATATCAATCTTTTATTTATAGGCATAGTGTTCGTATCTGACAGACCTGTGGGACCAATGTTTGTTAGCACTACCTGCATGTTGCCACACAAATTACCAGCTTCCACATTAGTATTATGCACATACGTCTCACTCTGTTACTGTACACACTCTGGTCATAGCTTGACAACATGGGGTGGATATGGAATATACTTGGCTGCTTACTCTCATAACATTTTGGGGGGGTTGCTAGAGTGACAGGTTTGCTGTTATGGATGTCTGGCAATCAGTTGTATGTCTTGTTTGCTGCCTAAATGTCTGAGATCATCCCACTGATTTGCCAATGGGACAGGGTGAAAGGCAACAGCTACAAGCCAATTTACTGGGCATTCTGGACATTTCTGTATACTTATTGGGTATGGTTCTGCATATGGCCTAATACCACTTCCAGGATTCGAACCATGGCTGTGTCTGCAAAAAATACAACAGTTCGTGTTGCATCTGGGTGCGCTATTTGGATTTTGTTGTCTATCATTTCAGTGTTTTCTAAGTCTCTCTCAGTTGTACTATTTGACCTCTTGGGATTACAACAGTCATATACAGACATACCTACACAATTTATTTATGTAGCACAGTGTGGGTAACAGTGCTTACTACAACAATACTATTAAGTGATTGCAACTCTACATTACGATATGATACCAGAGTAACACATGCAGTCCAGCAGTTAGACCTTAATTGTCAGGCTATTATGCTTTTATTTACATACAACCTATATGAGACTCTTCCTGCCCTGTTCTCTGGTGTATGTAGTACATGCCTTAAACAATACAGATTTTCTACAGGCAGTTAACTTACTACTACTTTTAGATTTATTTTCTATGACAGTACATGCAAGAATATTACTAACCTGCCTCGTGTCGCAACCACTGCAGTCTACAGCCATGGGCTTCCTGGTTCATAGCCCGCTCACCTGCCACTGTGAAAGACATAAGAGGATTATTTAGCCATACCTATCCATAATATACATAAGCTGGCAATTATTAAACAGGTAGTGAACTGATACACATAGCTTGGACTTCCCCTGTCCTCCTAGCCTCATGGATCCACTGATCCAAGAGATCCCCCTTTCTCCACTTCAGGTCAGCATAGTGA
Organism: Protopterus annectens; assembly: GCF_019279795.1. Lineage (NCBI taxonomy): Eukaryota > Metazoa > Chordata > Ceratodontiformes > Protopteridae > Protopterus > Protopterus annectens. Next base: position 1,955,223,201 of record NC_056739.1, read on the forward strand.
TGCCTGACCTGTTCACCAGTTCTGGGTATGCCAGTGCCACTGGTAAGGTCACGGGTGAGATGGTCCCAGGCTTCCACTTTGTATTGGGAACCCTGGTACTGGCCCTGCAGCAGTCTCTGGTCATGGTCTTTCACAAGGAGTCCTGCCATGACTCTGGACTCTTGGATGCCCCAGCGCTGTACCCAAAAGCACACACCCTCTCCCATTCCAGACATAGTGCCTATAAGAGGAAGCTACAACCAGTTATGAGATGTATTCCCGCCTGTTGGGTTTAAATATGGCCAGTTTCCCACAATTTGCCATGATTAGATGGTTTGGAAAAGGCTAAGCTATGGGCAAACCTGCTTACCTAAGGTTGGCATTGCTTAAAGGGGTATACCAATAGGCAGACTGAGTTAGCTGGCCTACACATTGCTTACACCTGCTAAACTGAGCTATGCAATGCTTAGCATTGCTTAATATTTGAGTTGCATTATATTTGCATTGTAGCATTGATTTATTATTCATTGCATGTTATATATGTGTTTGGTATCTATGATTCATGTGTACGTACACTGTTTGGGGTCCTTGTGTTTATTAGGGGATTTCAACACTTTATTACAGTGGCACCTCACATCTGGGCTTAATGCAGTACTCCAGTTCACATATTTATGTCCTGTTGTAGGTTATACACTATAAAACTGTATATAGATTCCTTTCACATGTTCAGTTTGTATTTCCTATAGTGAGGATCTGTTTGGTGATATCTCAATCACATGTGCTGCTGTAATGGCTTAGTGGTTAACTACTGTAACTGTAGTGTACAGGGTCCTGGGTTCAAGACCTGCAAAGGCTGTTTATTTTCTTTCTGCCAGAACAGCAGCTGATGCATACAGATTGACTAAGGCACTTTTAAGCAATTGTAAGTGGGTTTGCGTAAAGGTAAGCAATGCTGACCTCTGGTTAAATATGCTTACAGAATGTTAGCTTCAATATTGCTTAACCTGTGTGCGCATTACTTACTCCAAGCAAATGGGCTTAAGCCCACTTACTACTGCTTAAATATGCTTACTCCTGCTTACTACTGCTTAAATATGCTTACTCTTGCTTACTAGTGCTTACACCCACTTACCACCGCACTAATTTAGACAGCAATGTCTAATGGTTCTTCAGAAGGTGGTGGATTTGGCAACTGTATGGATTTATCATTCATTACACATTTTACCTTCCATTTGTATCCCTGATTCCTGTTCACATATACTGTATGAGGCACTTGTGATTATCTGTGGACTTTGCAGCATTATGACAATGACTCCTCACATCTGCATTTAATGCAGTACTCCAGTTCACAAATATATGTTATGTCATAGGTTATACAACAAAATAAATTCATCATAAAGTGATTTGACATGGAGAATGGATTGTATTGGAGTGGGACTTGAACCGGAAATGACTGCTCATAAGGCAAATGCTCTGCCCACTACACTATTACTGTACTGCTTCATTTGCAATATCTTGCTTTTTATCTTCTTGTGCCATTTAAGCTGCATTAACCATAGCTAAGTGATGAGCAAACCAGCGCAACTACGGTTAAATTTAATATGTTTTATTAAAAAAAACCTTCTTTATCTTTACTGTTGTCGATATTGCCCTTGTAAACTTGGGGGAATGTTGCTGGGGGTATGTGAACACCTATGAGCGGTCTTGCTCATTTTTATTCATACACTGCTGTTCTTCATTGCAGGGCATGTATATTCTGAGAGCTCTGCTCTCAGACATGCCCCCTGTACTCATACACATTCCGTGTCTGTTTAGGAGATCAGGCAGTGAGCCTTCATTAATATGCATGGCGCTGCTGTCCTGCTCCTAAATGGTCGTGTCCATGCAGGATTAAGCTAGTCCTGCAAGGAAGGATAGTGAATCTGGGGGAGAATGAAAAGTGTTAGAGTTAAGAAGCAATATATTTTCATATCACTGAAAATGTTTATCAGAATCTATTATCTATTTTTCCTTCAGTCCTGCTTTTCTGATCATGTGAGTATGTTAGAAAAATGTAATGAAATGAGCTTAGGCATTAATAAATTAAACATTCATAACCATATAATAATGAACCAGGGGACTGCAGCCTTAAAGAGCTAACATTTGCATTGCTTTATACTCAAGTCATACCTCTTAGCTGTCCAGATTTCCACAGAATTTCCAGATTTTTTGCCTCATAATTTTGGTCTGCCCCTCCTAAAATGTATGTTTTTCTTGCAAACTACAGAAGATTGAAGTCACTAAATTATGGCTCACACTTGATTTTAGACCTCATATCTTCAGAAAATGCAATCTAACATAAAACATGTTATTCTAACTACATTCTAACTTTATAAGGGTAATATTTAAAACTTGTCCCAATTTTTAGTTCTTTGTCCCCCCATTATTTAAGGCTTTGTCCAGATTTCTTGTATTAAGAAGTTGAGAGGTATGCCTCAAGTATATATAAAAGCACTTCAGTGTGCAGGGTTACTATCCATTTTTATCACATAGATCCTATGGACAGGAAGCTTATGATGCTGAGATGAAAGGACAAAGCTATATACATGAATATACTACACTTCATAATAGCTGAAGTTGTTTTCAACCTAAAAGAAATGTGGTGTTTGCAGTTTGACTGAGGAAACCTCTTTTAAGCCAATTGCTATGGAAAACATGAATGTGACACAAGTACAGTTACCGAAACTAATAAACAGTGTGATGGAGCATGTCCAGTCATTTGCAATTAATATTGGTAATAAAAGGACCACAAAGTGATATGTCTACAAGGCATGTCTGTAGAAGTATTGAGTCTGGTACCTGATTAGTAGGCAAATCAAAACAAATATGAATGGACAGCAGAAAATATGTAAGAAAAAAAATCTTCTGTCAATATGAACACTTTATATACTTCTTGACTGTATACATTGCACTTGTTTCCCTTTTTGTCAAATGCAAATGTTAATCCAGTATTTTTATTAAATGAGTAACTATCAATTTGCTCATGGTATTGTCATATTCAACCTATCTGGCAACTTACTCTCTATATTGTTCCATCCAATATATTCTTGTTAGTTTTAACTTTGTTTACTTTTTTGTTATTGTTTGATGGACTTTGTAAACCAATGTGTACATAGTCCACTTGTAATATAAACACAGCTCTGAGCTGTGATGGATTGCACATCTGGCAATAGATACCTTTCCCGGCTTGGATAAATCTTCAACTTTCAAGCCTGTATTAAGGTCACATGGTCTTATACATTAGCCTGATTGGTAGGTTATTTATGAATGGAAGGCTTTTTATGAATGGGTACTGTGACGCCGGCGCCCTGACCCAGCAATCAAGGAGCCTCAATCCTCACCACTAACACCAGAGAGGGTGTCTCATATAAGAGAAAAGGATAACAAATGCACACAGTAAAGTACAATTTCCCTTAAGTGCACAAAGAGATCACAGTCAGTCTGTGGATGGTTGCTCCCTTGCTTCCCAGGTCCCCAATAAGACTCCCCACTGGCACAGATATAGGGTCCAGATCTCAGCCTAGCTGGCAAGCTAACCTCCAGTACACTCTCGGTCCAACCAGTGCTTCCTGTCCCTGCCCAAGAAGCTGACACACACCCACACTTTGAGATAAGTATTTATACAACTTCACAGACACTCCTGGGAAAGGCTGACACATATTCTCCAGCTGTGCCCCTTTAACCAGACTATACAGCAGTAATTACTGCCACCACCAGCAAATAATTATCAGCTACCCAAAGGCCCTTAAAAGGGTGTCCAATTATTACTGTGCAATATTATTATCCAATTGGTAAGTGTGACTAATCAGTCAAGGCTTATTAGAGTGGCCTTGTACAATAAACTCTATAAATATGCAATGTACTCTAGAGCTTAACTATCTCTACATAAACCAGACACAGGTAAAAATTTTTTTTAAATATTTAATAATAATTACTAAAAACACAAGACAATACTACTACACCACAGTGCTATTCAAGAGTTCAGAGATCACACAGAAACTTAAAATAATTCCTTAGTACAGTTCTGACATAACAGAAAAGCACTTAGTCTAATCTTTATAGTCCTAGCTATTTCTACAAGAAAACATACTTCTAAGATAAGTTACTTACATAGAGCAAGGCAGTGCTGAGTTGAATAGTCAGACAGAAAATGCTTAATAATCCCTGGTTCTCATTGTTTAAATTGAAACTCCAGTTCTGATAAACATTACATCATATTTTCCCCCCTTCCTGGAGTTCCCAGGCTACACATTAACTGCATTTACATTCTTTTACACTTAGAGCAATAAAGTACATTCCACATGTAAATTCTGGTCATTAACTTTAGCCTTAAAACAATAGACAGGATGCTTTCCCCAGACTTATTGACTCCAAATTCTAACTTCAAAGGAAAATACATAAACTAAAGTAATTTTAATTTCAAAGGACCAATAAGAAATGCTTGACTTAGTTTTCCTTACAGCAGATGGCAATGTTGCCACATTGTTGAAACAGCATTTCTTTACATTTAAGACACAAGCCTGTATATTACATTTATATTTACAAATGCCAGAATTATGTATCAAATTCTATTTGGCTATGCTGGCAGCCTTCACCCATCTTCCCCAATCGTCACAGGTACTAAGAGGTATATAGTGAAGATCATGTGTTCTTTTTATTTCTTCTGATTTGCTGATTTGCTTTTTAAATTTGGTAGCTTGTGTCAAATCTTTTTATATGGTCTGAAGAAGCAACTTGTAGCCGAGAAAGCACTAACAATTTATTCATGTATTTTTTTATATTAAAGCTTTATATCACTGCTGTGTTGATCGCATTTATTTTTTTAATTTACATTTATAGAAAAGTTAGAAAATATTTTTTGTGTAATTCTTGGAAAGTCACAACAAATTAACCAAAGTGTGGGGAGAGGGGACTATCACTTCATCTTGGACTACAGAAAGATACTTTGAACAAAGGCCTGCAATTTAGCTACATTTTTTTGGTTGCAGCTGTATAACTCCTTAGCATACTGTAAAACAAGCCCTGAGATGCACATAAATGAGGGCCATTTAAGAAATAAAAGAAGCAATCCTGTCACAGAAGGTATATAAGATGACAGTGACTGACATTAATCCCATTATATGTCAATGGTAAGTGAATACACCACTACTTCCTTATGTCTAGTATGACTCATATACAGCTGACTTGAAATGGATTATGGGAAAGAGATAGGCTTGAAGAAAAACAAGATCACATTGATTTATCAAGCCCCACTGGCAGCCATTTTGCAGAATACCCATGAAAATTCTAGAAGAAGCAGTCAAAGTGATTTTGAGGTGTTAAAATAGCTCAGAAAACAAACTGAAAAACAATTTTTTTAGTTCTAAGGTGGAGTTTACCTTTAAGAGGTCTAAAGAATTTAAAGAAAGTAATGACTTTTGGAGTATTTCCTCTTTGTTTGGGACTGTTTAATACAAAATAATACTGTAATAATGTTGGGATTTTTCTGTTCTTCTGCTATCTTTTCTGGTTTAATTTCTCCTTGTCTTTTGGATTTATAATACCATGATGTGAATGGACCCCATTCCTAAATCAAAGTATGATTAAAGTGAGTGAAATTAGTATTGTGTTAATCTTTGATGTTAGCCCAAAGTACAGCACCCACAATATGCCCAGAAGTGACTCCTTCTGCAATGCATACAGTTTTGTTTATTATTTTATTTATTATTTGTTTATTGGGAAAGTCTGACTGGGGCAGAGCCCATTTTCAGCCAAAGCCCATAGGGAAACTTCCAGATACATGTCTTTGGAACATGGGAGGAAACTAGAGCACCTGGAGGACAGCCACATGAACACAGGGAGAACATACAGACTCCACAGATAAGGTACCCCAGTCGAGAATCAGACTGTAGAACCTCTTGCTGTGAGGTGACAATACTAACTACTGTACCACTGTAATGCCTAGTTACATAGGTTCATAGGTAGGTACTAGGCTACTGGCCCTAGGGCCTATATAAGCCTAGCCAAAAAGGTACCCTGGCTTTCGCCACCCAAGAAAATTATTTTCCTGTGCCCCTGTTGAGCAGAGCCACAGAGGTGATCCCCAGGGTGAATTTCCTATTTCCCATCCAATCATCAAGATTTTTTCTTGAAGACTGCTAATGAGGAGCTTTGTTTGATATAGATAGGCAGTTTGTTCCAGAGTATGGGAAGTCTATGGGACAGGAATCTATCCCTCCAGCATGTTCTGTTTATTGTGGTGACAAGGTTTAAGTCCCTAGAGTATGTAGCTTGGAGAGATTGGGATTTCTTTAAGTGGAGCATGTCCAACAGCTCTGGATTTCACATAGCTTTGTATGTTAGGCAGAAATTGCCTCTGAGTAGGTGATATGCGATAGAGTAAAGCTGTAGTTTTTTTTAGACGGTTTGTGTAGGGCATCTGTTTGAGGCAGGTAATCCTCTTTGTGAGGTATTTATGTGGCCTTTCCAGTTGTAGATGTCTTGTGAGGTACATACCAAAATGGGCGTTGTACTCTATAATGAGTCTAATGAGTGACGAGGAGAGGGGAACAGTGACCTCTTTTTCTGGATGAGAAACCGTTTTGATGAGGTGTGCCACATAGAAGGATTTCTTGACTACTGTGGCAATGTGATTATCAAAAGAGTGACTACTGTCCACCTGTGTCTGAAGGTCTCTTATCACACTTTCAGTGTTAAGTAGACTACCACCTATGTGGTAGCTCATTGGTACAGAGATTTTACCAAAGCGGATGACAATGCACTTTTTGGCATTGAGCTTGAGGCCATGGCTTTGACACCAGGCATCTGTCTCAGTGAGGCCCTTTTGTAGGATCTCCACATCTTTAGGAGTTTCTATTATGGCTCGTAGTTTGCAGTAATCTGTGAACATCATTAGTCAAAGACCTTCTGTGTTAACCTGTATTTCAGAAAAGTAGATACCAAACAGGAGAGGACCCAGGACTGAACCCTGTGGTACTCCACTTGTCACTGATCTGAAGTCAGATTTGTGGTCTACTACTTTCACAGTGTGGGTTCTGTCAGTGAGCCAGTTGGCAACCCATCTTGTGACATAGGGATTTATACCTAGTTTAGTGAGTTTATCTATAATTCCAGAGTGAGGGATGGTGTCAAAAGCCTTGGCGAGCTGTGTGAACCACCTTACCCTCATCTACGGCTTTGCTGACTGCTTCAAAGAAGTCTATCAGGTTGAGGAGACATGATCTGACTTTTACAAACCTGAACTGGGTGGGGTCCATAGTTTGGAGATTACCAATGTCTTTGTTTATAAGTTCCATGATGATACGTTCCATGACCTTGCAGACCAGGCTCATTAGGCTAATGGGGTGGTAGTTCCCAGGGTCCATGGTGGCTCCCCTTTGTGGAGTGGGATGACCGTTGCTGTGTGCCATTCAGTGGGCACAAAGCCTGAGGTGAGGCTATGATTGAACATGGTGATTAGGTGGGGTGCCGGTTCATTCTGTAGTGTAGAATGCAGCCTGTGATGTTGTCGGGTCCCATGGATGCTGTGTTCTTGGCTTTGGAGAGTGTGGTTTTTACCTGTGCAGCCATGATTACAGGAACTTTGCATTCTTCCGTTATAGAGATAGGGGGTTAGAAAGGGGTAAAGTTAGCACTGAACCTATCTGGCAGGATGTTGGCAATATCAATTGGTTTTGTATATTTAGTGCCATTGTGCTGTAACTCAGAGTAGATCTGTGTGTTGCCATTGAGATTCTTGACATAGCTATAGAATGCTTTGTGGTTGTCTTTAGAATCAGTGGCGATTTTGTTTTTGTAACTAGCTTTGAAGGATTTTATGATGGATCTCAGCTTCTTAATGAGGCTGACCAGGGAGTTCCTCCAATCATGGGATTTTGCTATTTTTTGCAACAGTTTCTTTCTTCTGTTGTAGAGTTTATTTATGGCAGGGGACCACCAGGTTGCCTTCCTTTTTTTGGAGGCTAGCATCTTGATTCTGTTAGGGATGGCATGATCAATGCACTCATGTAAGTGCTTATAAAGTGCATTTGTGTGGGATTCAGCAATCATATCTCTATTTTCCATCTACATGGGTGTCATGAAGTTTGCCACTTTTGTCTTAAGAAGCATGAAGTTGCCTCTGAAGAAATTTTTTACAGTGATTTCCCTAATGGGGTGGGGGCGGGATTTGGATGTCTAGGATGATTAGCTTGTGGTCAGATCTGACCAACGAGGAATTGACCTCTGGTGTGGAACACCGGTCACCCATGTTGGTAATGACCAGGTCTAGGATATTATTGCTCCTGGTGGGGGTATAGATAAGTTGATACAAGTGATTGGAATTAATGAATTCCAGAAAACGTTGAGCAAAATAGTTGGTACCTGAGTAGTTTTCCCAGTTAATGGTGGTGTAGTTAAAATCACCTATTATGAGGGTGTTGGGTTGTACCCTGATATTTTCCAGTGTATCAAGAAATGAGGAGTGGAATCCTGAAGCATGGTAGGGGATCTGTAGCAAGTTACAATTTGGATTGCGGTCTTGCCCAGAGTTAGTTGCACTTGGATAATCTCGGATGCATTATGCTGACCAACTAGACTGGAGGTGTGGATATCATTAATGAATATGGACACGCCTCCACCTTTAGTGTTTTGGTCCAAGTTAGGTGGCCAAATGTTGTGGTATGAGTTATAGCCTGGTAATGCAGGGGTGCTCTCTGGAGCCTTGAACCAGGTCTCTGTCAATGCACAGATGTCGATGTTCTCCATTTTAAGAAGTGCCCCGAGTGAATGCATTTTGAGGTTTAGACTTCTAGCATTGAGTAGCATTGCCCTCAGATTTTACTTGCTTGTACCTGTTATGGTGGTGAATTTGTCATTTGAACCGTGCCTAAAAAGGTACTATAGTGGTGGCAAGAGCCTTAGCCAGTATCTGGAATCCCAAGGGCGACAGGTGCAGGCCATCTCTGGCAAAGCATTGTGGTCTTTTGATCATGTCATCCCATGCAGACAGATACTGGATCCATTTAGAATGACACCAGAAGCTTAGCCAATTGTTAATGTCAATCATTTTGTTCTTGTACTGTGGTATCATTCTGGGTGATGGCAGGATGCTACTCAGGGCTAGGGTCATACCTGCCTGTGCTATAAGATCGGAGAGCTCCTCCATGACTCTTTTCATGTAGTCCAAGGAGGTATGTCTCAGGTTATTTACACCAACATGGATAATGACAGAGTCATATTTGTACTTGTTGTGGAGTGACCTGAGTGCGTGCATTATGTGGCAGATCCTAGCACCTGACAGGCAGCTGACAGCAACTTTCTCCTTGTTTAGCCTGGTGAGTGGAACATCAGTGTGCCTGACTACAGAGTCACCTATGACTAGAGTGTTGGGTACATTGTTATGCCTTAAGGGCTGTGGTTGAGTGGCACACTGAGGTTGTGGGCTATGTGTCATTTGGGTTGTGTTGGGGGGTGAAGGTTGCTTGCATTTCTGCTTTGGAGGTCTCTGTTGCTTAAGCAGATTTTTATTGAGAGCCTTCACGAATGTAGGTGTGTGTTTTGTGTTTCTATGTGTCTGTTTTGGTGGTGTAGGTTTTTAGGTACTATGTGATGAGTGTGGTGTGGTGCAAGTGTTTACCTTCTCCTCTTGACTGTTTAGTTCAGTCTTGGGTGAAGAGAGCTTTGCTTCCAGTTTGGCTATATAAGTGCATCTGTCACAGGTTGTAGCATTGGGTGGTAGGGGGAGAGGGTTGTATGTGTACATGAGGCAAGTGCTGCATTGCCCCAAGATGCCCTGATTCATCAGGTAGACATGAGAAAACACCGGGAGCTGACACTTAGACATGCCTGGATAGGTGCATATTTATTAAGTACTAAAAACTGTTTTCCTCTAGACAAGTGAGAAGAGTTGAGTGCTGTAGTAATTTGTAGCTTATTTAGTGCTTACAACGAGTTCTGAACAAGTGCTGAGCTCAAAGAAACAGATTTGAGTGCTAAAACTAATAAAATGACTAGTTCTAAGGGAAAATTTGAAAAGCAGACTTTATGGCACCGGGAATAGTTGAAGCCTAGCTAAGCGGCAATGCATAAAGTCTATTTTTTTATATATAACAGTAGAAAATGAGCAAACTGATATAAACAAATTAACCAATAAAAAGCTAAAAACTGAGCCCCGTTCCAGCAGTCTTCATATATAGTAGCATATCATATATATTAGTAGCATATCTAAGTAAGACTGTAAATTCTTTTTATGAGACCCATTGCTCCTACTACTATTGGAACTGCCTGGGTATTCTTCCACATTGCCCTCATTAATTCCTACAAATCCTGGTATTTTATGACTCTCTCTCTCTTTACCTAAGTCACTGGAATCACTGGGTGTAGCAGTTTCACTGATTAATGCTACTTTTGTTTTCTTTTCATATACTAATATCTATTTTTCTGGCATCTTTTTTTTGAACATTTGGTAATGGGTAATCTCATATGATATAAACTTCATGATTCTCTATAATCCTTTGTGGCTCATGTTTCCAATGCTTTTCAGTTACTTCAATATTGTAATGTTTGCACAATCCCAACCAAACAGTCTTGCCACATTATTATACCTTTCAGTATATAGGCCCTCTGCCATTTGTGCATCACGACCAGCAATAAGATGTATGACTGTTTCCAGTTCTGTTTCACAGTACCTGCATTTGTCTGTTTCTCCCACATGTTTGATGGACTTTGTAAACCAATGTGTACATAGTCCATTATCTTGGGTCACTAACATTAGCATTTCATCATTTGGTTTAAATTCACCTATCCTTAACCATTCCTGCATCAGATACTGATCAACCAGGAGTTTTCTGTACTTGCAGCTATATTTATGCTTTTCCACATTTCTTGCCTTTTCATCTGATCCTTTTCCTTATATTCTTTCATTTTTTTTTGGCAAATTCAGTAGCTGTCTGATTTTTGTCTACTTCTGGGTTGGTTTCCATTCCTGCTTGACACTAACATGCTTCTGCTAAACTAAACAGGGAAGCCATCATAAATGTATTTTCTTTATGTATCAAAACTTTCACTATGTTTGTATCTGATGAGGTCAGCAGATATGTATGCAGTTCTATGATTGCAGATCTATACATGTAATCAATTTTGAGGAGACCCATACCTCCTTCAGAATGATGAATATGTAATCTTATTAAACACTCATTTTTTTATATATCATTTCATAAGCATGAAGTATTTTTCTTGCTTTCCTGTTTAACTGATCCAGTACCTTTTGTGACCAGTCAATCATCCCAGCAAATTGGTTTATAGCTCAGACGTTGTTCCTAGATGTCAGGCCTGTTTTCAGTATTCATTTTAGTCTCCTAAAATATTCCTTACTGAGTTTTGTTTGCATTTGTTCATGTTTTATTCTTGATCCTTCATTAATTCCCAGATATTTATACACTCCTTCCTGCTCAGTTTCCTTTATATCACATTCCTGTTCCAGACTGATACTTTCTTGGTGCTGCAGCTTTCCTGCTTTAAATGTCACTTTTGCACATTTATCAAGACCAAATGACATTCTTGTATTATTGGAGACATTTTTGAAAACTTCTATTTGTGCTTTCAGCTCCACATCTCATGAACTATGCAGTTTTAAATCATCTACAAAGTCTTTGCACTTTGTTATTGCATGGTTCCAAATTGTAACCATGACCTAATCTGTTAACTCATTACAGCCTGGTGATGCCTGTAGGGGTTTCTGTAGTTATATTCTACTGACATTTCTAGACATCCAATGTTACGTGTTGATATTTGCATTAATAATTAAAAAAAAACATGACATATAACTTGAATTCTGTCTACTAAACCTAAAGAAATACTGAATGCTACTGTATACTGCTTATTTGTATCATAATAGTGTTAATATTTCTCTAATTATCTCAATAATCAAGTGAAAGGCAGAACTGCTTAGCCTCATATGAAAGTTCACAGCTGTATAAAGAAAATGCTACTAGCAGTAAGTATGTTGCTTAAATGGTTACTGAGATATCCTAAGATGTTAATACAACATTACAAAAATTAATATTAATGTGTTTAATGTGTTATAAAAGTTGGTTTAAGAATTAGAATCAAATGAAATCAACCACTGAAAAGGGTTACTGTGTACTGAATAGTTTGCCCTTTTCAGTTTTTTAGTAACACTTATGGTTCTAGAGATATGAACATTTGTTGAACTGTGAGGTGCTAACTTAATTATTTAAAGGCTTAGGCTATATCAATTAAAATTTAGAGTACCAGACTCAAAAGAGTTCCAGTGGAGGGAATGAGTTAAGTAGAATACTTAATGGGTTACGGAGAAGACAAAAGAGCAGCAGTGACAGAGTCAACCAGGAATATCCAACTTTGAATTTTTATTTATCTATTTTACATTTGTTTACTGGGAGTATTTGACTGGGCCTGACTGGGCCAGAGGCCCATTTTCAGTGGAATCCTGGGGAGAAATGCTCCATGTGACAATAATTAATAGATTACTAGTACAGATATAACAAATACTTGTGGTGAAAATAAAATACAGATCAAGGTGGACAATACAAGTCAGTGATCATACAATGCAAGAAAACACATAATTATTTATGTTAGATAATGAACATTAAACAAAGCACATGTGTGGAACAGAACATAATATTCTGATATTATTTGCAGTAATACAATATTTGAAAAAGAAGAAGAAAACTTGCAAAACAGTTCTTTATCATGGGTTAGCTGCAAAGTGTTTTGCCACTGTTTCATGGTCACTGTAATGTAATTGATCAATGTAGGGTATACATGTATCTTATACATCTGTAAGTATTCCTTTATCTATGACTGTGGGGTGCTGTCAAATGCTATTTTGTAATCTATCCATGCAATACTTCGATTCTTTCCCTTTTTACAGTTCTCCATTATGAATTTATTTAACAACAAATGATCCTTTATTCCATGTGACTTTTTTGTTACTCTTTTGTTCTACTGCTATGATTGAATTTTCTTCTAAATGACTATAAACTCCATCGCCATCATTTCTACTATATAGTTTATATATTTTCAGAAGGCAAGTTATTGGTCTATAGTTTTTAGGAGAGCTTGCAGGTTCACTCTTAAGGAGGAGCATAATTTTTCCTCTTGTTAACCAGGTTGGTGTCCATTCAAGGTGTGCATATAAGTAGTTCTTACTCAGTGCTAAATCTTCATGTAAAGATGTTAATACTTTTATCCAGACGTTAGGCACTACATCTGGGCATGGGGTTTTACATTTAGGAGCCTTTCTTAGTTTTGTTTCAATTTCTCTGGCTGTTACTTCATCCCATTTCATATCCTGTACATTTGAATGTCTTCTTGTTTCTTTTACTACTTCTGTCCATTCATCACATTTGTTATGTTTCATAGGGTCTTCATAGATACTACTTAGGATCATAGGATCATAGGAGGTTTTGAGGCTAATGGCCCTGTGGCCCTTACAAGCCTAGCCAAGAGTTTATCCCCAAAAAAGTAACCTCAGTCAGCACCTGTCGCCCCTGGCAATGTGGGACACAGATGGAACCTCTGGGACAAATTTGTGGTTTCCCATCCACTCATCAAGGTTGCGCTTGAAGAGGGTCAGTGAAGTACTCTGTTTGACATGTATGGGGAGTCTATTCCAGAGATGGGTGGCCTCTGGGAGAAAAACCTGTCTCTCCAGCAGGCTTTGTTGATGTTGCATATTAGATTTAGGCCTATCAAGTGGATAATGCGCGAGGAGTTAGATCTACAGATATGGAACATCTCTAGTAGGGTCTGATATTGCCTTGTAGGTGAGACACAGATCACCTCTGAGCAATCTGTATGATATCAAGTAATGTGATAGTGATTTGAGCCTGTCCACATAAGACAGGTGTTGGAGGCCATGGATTCTCTTTGTGAGGTATTTATATAGCCTTTTCAGTTGGTGCAGGTGTTTGGTGAGGTACACACCAATGGGGTGTTATACCCAATTATAGGTCTAATGAGGGAGGAGTACAGAGAAGTAATAACCTCCTTTTTTCTGGATGCAATCCCTTTACTTATGAGATGAACCAAGTAAAATGTTTTTCTGACTACTGCCGCCACATGATGGTCGAATGTGAGATTGTTGTAAACCTGAGTACCCAGGTCTCTCACCAGAGGTTGTGTGCTTGGCAGGGGGGGGGGTTGCCATTGATGTGGTAATCAGTATGATATGATAATACAATTTTTTGCATTTAACTTAAGGCCATGACTTTGGCACCAGCGATTTGTAGCTGTGAGACCCTCTTGCAGTATGTTAATGTTATTTGAGGAGTCAATGGCAGAACCCAACTTACAGTCATCTGCAAACTTGGTCAGCCACAGGCCCTTGGTCTTTGCCTGGACCTCTAAGAAATAGATGCCAAACAGTAGAGGTCCCAAGACAGATCCTTGGTGAACACCACTAGTGACAGGTCTGCTGCCAGAGGTAGTGGCATCTATTTTGACTTTGTGGGATCTATCTGTGAACCAGTTGGCCACCCATCTGATGAGAGAGGGATTAACACCAAGTTGTGTTAGCTTTTCAATGATGCCCGAGTGGGGATTGTGTCAAAGGCCTTGGCCAGGTCAAGGTAAGCTGTATGTACTGACTTTCCCTCATCTAGGGCCTTGGTGACAGTCTCCAAGAAGTCAACTAGGTTCAATAGGCAAGATCTGCACCTGATGAATCTGAATTGGGTGGGGTCAAGTGTTTGGAGATTGTCTATGGCCTTGTTTATGAGATCCATAATAATATGCTCCATGGCTTTACAGATCAGACTTGTCAAGCTAATAGGGTGACAGTTTCCTGAGTCAGTAGTGGCACCACCTTTGTGCAAGGGGATGACAATGGCAATTCTCCACTCTGCTGGAATGAAGCCTGTAATTAGGCTGTGGTTGAACAGGGTGCTCGGTGGTGAAGCTACTTCTTGCTGGAGATGATATTATCAGATCCCATGGAAGCTGTGTCCTTTGCCTTGGATAGGGCCTTTAACACTTGATCTATGGAGATGTGAGGTGTGGGATAAGTATCGCGGATGTTGACTGGGCCTTTGTGGGGGCAATAAGGGGGTGAAGTTTGTGCTGAACCTATCAGCTAGTAGGCAGGATCAGTGTAAGTGGTACCATTAAGTACTAATTCGGGCTTTGCCATGGAGGTTCCTAAAATAACTGAAGAAGGACTTGTGGTTCCCTTTGTTTCGGAGGTTAGTTTCAACTCATAATTGTCTTTGGAGTTTTTCACTAGTGATCTAATTTACTTGTTGAGGCAGAGGAGGGAGATTTTCAGATTTTGAATTTATTCCTTTTTACCCTTGAACAACAGTTTATTTCTTTTGTTTTAAAGCCTGTTGATAGAGGATGTCCACCAGACAAGTTTGTGTTTCCTTGAGGAGCAGGTTTTAGTTCTGTTGGGTATGGCTGAGTCCATGCAGTTGTACAGGTGCTTTTATACTCCAATGGCGTACTGTTCAGTATAGTTGTCTGCATCCTCTGAGGGGAGAAGTGGTATGAAGCTGCTGATACCATCCCTTTGGAGGGTGTGGTAATCTTTTGATAAGCTTTTTAGCCTGTTTATGGCTGGGGAGAGGTTGGGTGGGATACAAACTTTGAATGAGACAGATTGATGATCTGATCTCACCAGGGAAGAACATACTATGGTGAGAACCAAGTCCAGTATGTTATCTCTCCTTGTGAGGGATGAGACCAGCTGGTCTAAGGCATTATAGCTGATGAAGTCAAGGAATCATTGGGTGAGTGCATTAGTGCAGGAATAGTTCAGCCAGTCTATGGTGGTGTAGTTGAAGTCACCAAGGATCAGGGTGTTAGGGGGTACCTTGATGGAGTCAAGTAGGTCCAGGTAGGAGGAGTGGGTGTCCTGAGACATGGAGGGGGGTCTATAGCTGGCTATGACTTGTATCAGTGTTTTGTCAACTGTCAGCTGCACCTGGAGTAACTCCAGTGCATCATGCTAGTAAACTAGTCTGGAGGTGTGCCTGTCTTTAATGAAGATAGAGACTCCATTACCCTTAGTATTTCTGACCTCATTTTGGGGTTGGAAAGTGTGGAATGAGGTATAGCCTGGTAAGGCAGGGGTGCTGTCCGTAGTCATGAACCAAGTTTCGGTGACTGCACAGATATTGGCCTCTTCCAGTGTGAGGAGAGCCTCCAGTGAGTGCATTTTCAGATTAAGGCTCCTAGCATTGAGAAACATGACCTTCAATTTGCTTTTTGACAGATCTTTCTTGTTGGAAGATTTATCTTTGGGACATAGCCAAAAAAGGCATGAGGAGGGAGGCAAGAACATTGGCCAAGATCTGGAACCCCGGGGGTGACAGTTGGAGGCCATCTCTGGCAAAATAACGAGGCCTGTCAGCCATGTCATCCTAGGCAGACAGATACTGGATCCCCTTGGAAAGGCACCAGAAACTAAGCCAATTGTTGAAGTCAATACTTTTTTGTTGGAATTGTGGCATCATTCTTGGTGAAAGTAGGATGCTGCTCAGGGTCATGGTCACACCTGCCTGGAGTGCATATTCTGAGAGCTCAATCATGTCTCTCTTCATATAGTCCAGGGAGGTACATCTCAAGTCATTCACACCAACATGGACAATGACACAGTCATATTTGTACCTGTTGTGGAGAGACTTAAGTGTGTGCATGATGTGGTGAATTCTAGTGCCTGACAAACAGCAGACTGTGACCTTCTCCTTGTTGAGCCTGGTGTGGGGGACATCAGTGTATCTCACTATTGAGTTACCAATGATTAGTATGTTTGGTTTATTGTTACGCCTTATGGGCTGTATTGGTTTATTGTTATGCCTACTGGGCTGTGTTTGTGAGACACTGGTGTGCTGACTACTTTGCGTAATGTGATTGGCATTGTCTGTGGAATGTTTGTGAGTGTGTTTTGGGGGTCTCTGTTGTTTTAGGTAAGTTTTTGTTGAGGACCCCTGCATAGGTGGGTATGTGGCTCTGTGATGTGGGTGGTATGGTGCTTGTACTGGCAATCTCCTCTTTTTCAGGAGTACTGACTCTGGTGTGAGAGAGCATGGATTCCAATTTACTGATGCAGATGCATCTCTCACAAGTAGAATAATTATGTGCTAGGATAAGGGGACTGTCCATGAACATGAGGCAGTTGCTACACTGTCTCAGGATGCCCATGTTGAAAAGACTGGCAGGGGAATCTGATGGGAACTGTCCAGACATAGTGCTCTGAATACTTAGTGGACTTAGGGAGAGCAGGGTTTGATAAGAGCTTGTCCACAAAAACCTTAAATGTAAAATAACTGGCCTGAAGCCCAAGTGCTAAAACCAAAACTAAGACGCTTAGCAAACAAATTTAATCAGGTTACTAGCAAGCAGTAATAAGTGCAGAATAAGAGCACCTGAACCCTTAAGAGCACAGAGAACAGCAAACTAAGGTAATAAATAAGGAAGAAGACAGTTACAGTAAGAGCAGCTGAATAAAGTATAAATACGTTTTTTTTTGTTAGTGGAGAGGGATGGAATAGAGCACGATTAAGAGACTACAGGGGTTGTCCTTCCCAAATGCACTGTCTGTACACAATGGATAGAGCTGAAGAGATGGCACTGGTAGGAGTGTCTGAAATAAAAATATGATCTTACTGTACTCAGTTGAGTGAGCAAATGAGACTTCTGCAAAGTTTGTCTATTTCTTCTTTTTTGGTCATCTTTCTATTCCTTTTGCTTTGTTTCCCTATTCTTTATAACACATTTTGGGATCAACAATGAATTGCTTTATTTGATGTTTTCCTTTATATTGCATATCTTCTAAGTTTTTCTGCCTCTGCTGATATCTTTAGTTTATTATTTGCAATAGTGTACAATAGATTCTAGTCTGTTCTAATACCATGTGTTGCTTTTATCACATCTATCGTTCTAAATATTTTCATATGTTCCCTCTTCCATACTCGTCTAACAGTGACACTTCATCTTAATTGCTTTATAGTTTTCTCTATTTGACACTTCAATGGTGGCATTTGATTTCTTCTTTTCCCTAATTGCCCTGTATTTTTGTGGTAAGACTTTATCTGTTATTAATGTAGTTGCACAGTAATATATCCTATTTATTTCTGTTATATCAACATGCATTTCTATTAATAGTATTGATTACTGTGCTCCTTTGTTTTATCAGACTTCTAACATTTTGGGTCTTATTGACTTTCTGTGATCTATTTCTTTCATCAATCTTAATATATCTAACCATCTCTATCAAATCAGGCAAATCTTCCCTTAGATCTTTTTCTTCTAAGCTGAGGGCACATTGTTTATTCTGTTTTTCCTGTGGGCTTTCTAGAGAAAGTTTCAGAACATCTTTATGTGACATGTTGTCTTCAGCTGCATCCAGCATCATATGTAGATCATTCATATGGAAACTCACTGGCCTATCACTTCAAAACATTCACTGCTTCAGAGTTGCCAGTGTTTCCTGCTCCTTCCCTTGCTGTGCAACTCTAACTGAACTTTTGAACTGTTTCCTACGGAAGGCTCCAGAATATCTTCATTTAGCAACTAATGAGATACTTCCTATTCCACCTGTTTCTCCTTAATTAGGGGACTCATTGTTCCATCGTGCTGAGACATTATCAGAGTTGTTTTTTTCTGCACTGAATCCTTCACTTTACTTTGCAGGTAATCTATAGCTGCAGTTATTCCCCAGGATTCAGCAAGCTCTGCACAGCGTGCAGGAATAGTGCAAGAGCTGCTGCATGCAATATGGCTGACGAGTGATCCAGGAATGAGCTCCCGGAACATGCACGAGCGCTCCTACACTATTCCTGCATGGACACAGCTCCTGTATGCTAATTACCCCACTTGCAGATGAAAACCATGCAAATGAGGTGAATTAGAGATCCAGGAAGCAGGCAGGCATCTGTGCAGGAATAGTGTAACCTGCAGAAATGTATTCGGCTACTAACAGATTACATTTCTGCCATTTACAAAACGGAGGCATGACAGTTCCAAAGAAAGCATGTATTCAATGTAGTAGACATGCCGATGGCCAAATATATGGCCATTAGCATGGGGAAATAGTTGCAAAATTATAAAAAAATAACTTTTATTTTTTTTGGCCGATATCGGACGTTTAATAGTAGGGCAGTGGTGCGCAAACAAGATTGGCCCGCAAATAAGAAAAATGTTGGAAGTAAGCTTTTAAACCAAAATCAGCATTCTGCCTTAATAGTCAAAAGCATACATAAGACAACAATACCATGGAATAGTGGTTGCTAAGGGGAAAGGCTGAGTGTCTTTTTTGTAACCATGCAGTAGCAGTCAGTTTTATGCAAATGAGGGGACTGATACTGAATCACAGATTTCCCCTCAGAGTTAGCTTGCACCCAACTGTGTAAGTGCAGCAACACCATGGTATAAGCATAAGAGGTAGATGACCTCATAAGGAGGAGTGTCATGCTTGCTGTAAGCTTAATGGAGCTCTGTGGCCCATGTTTACCCTTAGCTAAGCACAGCTAAGGAAGGGGTGTGTGTCTGAGGCTGCCTAGCAGTGTTTACATTGCCTAAACGGGTGTGCATGCTGTGCACCAGGTTTTAAACAAGCAAAAAAAAAAAAAAAACAAAAAAACAGGAAATAGCAGCACTGTTCACATCTGAGCACTGGGTATGCGTGGCACGCCTTGGGGCTTAAACGGGAAGGCAATGGGAAGGGAAAACAGCAGTAGGAAGGCAATCAAGGAGAACTAGCATAGCTAGCAGGTGAAATGTATCAAAATCAGCCAATTACACAGGCAGCAGCCCAGCCCAGCACACTACTATCAACTATGCAAACACCTTTCACTCTGTTTTCCCCACAAACTCTACACCACTGCTGTACACAGATGGGGAAATTTTACTTGACAAAACTAACAAAATGCTAGTGGCTGCTGTTGCTCTCATACATCAATATGTGGAAGAAGCTGAGGGTTGTAAGGATGAGAATGCTGATGACCAACCCACAGTAAGGAGAAGGAGAAGAGTGTACAGACCCAGGGTAACCTACCAGGGACTACATGAGCTGGCGATAGTGGAGTGCTATAGGGTGGACAGGGTTATCCTACAGCAAATTGTTGAGCTGTGCCGGCCATGCCTTACACACAAAACAAACAGAGGGGAACCCATCCCAGTGGATTCCAAGGTATGTGTAGGCTTAAGAATATTAGCCACAGGTACCTTCCAAAGGCCAACTGTGGATATCATGGGTATCTCACAGGCATCAGCATCCAGGGTAGTCCACCAGTTCCTGGATGCCATATCAGCACATGTCAGTAAGCACATATATTTCCTCAACACCAGTGAGACGTTGACCAGCAATATGCATCTCTTCCACCAAATAGCAGAATACCATCAGTTAGTGGGTGCTATAGACTGCATGCACATACACATCAAAGCACCACCAGGTGAGCAGGGTAGGGTTTACATAAACCACAAGGGCTTCCCCTCCATCAACTGCCAGGTCATGTGTGATACCCAGGGCATTATAATGAATGTGTATGCTGGCAGCCCTGGAAGTTATCACGACTCCCACATCTGGCATATGACACAGCTGTACCAGAGATTTGCC
This sequence comes from Protopterus annectens, assembly GCF_019279795.1. NCBI lineage: Eukaryota > Metazoa > Chordata > Ceratodontiformes > Protopteridae > Protopterus > Protopterus annectens. The sequence continues at coordinate 1,955,243,797 of NC_056739.1, forward strand.
AATGGGGACATCCCATATGGCCACCTAGTGGGGGATGCTGGTTACACACTGGAGCCATGGCTGATGACAACCATCAGAAACGCACACACACACCCGAACAAGAACTCCATAATGAAGCACATGCACAAACCAGAATCATAATAGAGCATGTGTTTGGGATGCTCAAGTCATGGTTCTGGTGCCTGGACATATCCGGTGGAGCCTTGCAGTACTCTCCAGCTACATGTACACAAATTTTTATTGTATGTGCCATGCTACACAATATGATCCTGCGGAAACAGCTACAGCAGGAACAGCATGTGGCAGGGCCACATAGCCCCCCATCATTGCCAAGGCTTGCAGAGGCACAGAGTGACTCAGAAGAGGAACAACCTGAGCCTACCCATGTAGGCAGAAGGAGGCATGCCCAGTATGCCCAGGCTTTGGCAAAGAGGCAATGCATAGCACATACACTGACACGGTAGTAACCCAGGGAATGACACCTCCTTCTGACTCACACATACAGTAAAAGGGATGCCAGACATAACACTACCTGTGCTTTACCATGTATAGGGAGTGTACTATGTGCATCCAACATAGTCAGCCCTCCAGCACCATCCTCAATACTGGCACAGCCACAAGGTAAGTCACTCTTCCTAACAATTGCTGAATGGAGTAGTATGTTCTGTTAGTTCTATCTATGGTATGGATGTGAGCATGCAAGGGAATCAGGTGGCTGAATGGGATGGCAGCAGATAGTGGACACCTATATGGGCAGCATGAAATCCATAACAAATACTGGTGTCAACAACGTAGGCAGTACTAGACAAGGTGACAAATCCCACTGCAGTACATGTGGGGGTCCAAAATGTATGTTCATAGGACATACACATACAATAAAACCAAAGATCTGTACTCTACTGATATGCCTCTAGTCTGCATGATAGGTCAGAATACAAAGCAAAATGGAAGCCAACAGAGCACCTGAAATACCAGTACAATCATGGCAAATGTTTACAGTTATCAGGTGTGCCCCCCCCCCCCACAATCCTATTTAGAAATGCAGTAATATATTCATGTGGGTTTAATAACAGTGGAGCACAGATTACCTGAGCTGGTCCAATTTACAGGATAGATTGTTGCATGTGTACAATATGCAGGGCTCTGTGTGTTAGGTTGTTGTGAGTTGTGTATTGTGTGGAAGTGGTCAGCATGTAGGCATGGAGGGTTGTGTTCTGGTGTCCTATGGCCAGTACTGTTGATGACAGGGCCATGTTCTGACAACTGCAGTGCCAACCACAATGCATCCCAGCAAGAACCAATTCAGCAGTCATCCATACTTATTGTTTAGATGTCAATATCTGTCACCCTCTGAAAGATGGACATGCCATGAATGTGGGCCCAAACATACACACAGTACACAGGTGGAAGTACCCTAGACAGAATACATAAAATTTAACTGTCAACTGCAAACACCTTTGGAATTGTACATATAGGTTAGCAGCACATTAGTTGTCTGTGTAGTATGGAATACTGATGTAGTCTGGCCAATCACTGGCAGACCACAAACGGCACAGTTATGAAGTAATGAGAGACTACCTATGTCCATGCACAAGGCAGTATAAGGGGAATGTCCCAGGTATATCTGTGAGTCAGCTGCAAGAAGCTTTCATATCACACATGCACTCAGCTCACCCCACCATCAGCCACAGGTTTATCACAGGTCATATCCCTGCTGTTGGGAATGAGTACAGTATGATACCCACTTCTGTATGGGAATACCCACAGAAAGCAGCATGCTGAAGATGTGTCTTATGTAGGTGTGTCCGTAGCTGTAAGCAACACCCTGCCAGCATCCAGAACAATGGATTAATATGGACAGGAACTACTGCCATTAACACCTCGCACACTTACCCTTCACCCCAGTGGAATCCAGTGGCTTGAGCCTGGGACTGTAGGAGTGACAGAATGCATTGGCCTGCTACAGATGGCCTGCATCACTACCAAATGCCCTACAGTCCTCTCTCAAAGGCTTGTGCCTCACCCATACTTCCAATGTATGTTATCTCATGGGGTTCCAACTAACAACATAACACAGTCCACAGAACACAAATGCAAGGCCATGTCGACAAATCCAGTAGCATGCCCACAATGTCCTACTGCATGAAGTGTGGACCAACCCCTAAATACTGCTGGGATGAAGGGACAACTATAGGGATATTGCTCGCATAATGTTAGGAAGAGGATAGAAAAACAGAGTGGGGAGGTGTAGAAGCATGGATGCCATGGAGTGTGTGAAGTCTGAAACTCTGATGTATGCCCATACAACCCCTGCCTGCAAACCCCAGTAATGGGTGGCTACAATCCTGCTCATAAACCACAATGTGAAGGGGAACTGACCAGATATATGAGCCCTGTCTCTGGGTAACCTGAGTGAATCTGTACAGCTCAGAGTTATGGCCACTGAAGGATATGGCCATTCTGTTATGTCGATAGATGTACAAGCATGGGATCCTCAGACACCACAGTACCAAGGTGCTGGACCATTTACACAGACCCATCAAGTAAGTGTCTGCAGCTACCCCTCCAGAATGGCATGAGTGTGCAAGAATATGTAGGCTGCAGACCACAATTCTGGACACAGCTACATTCATCTTGTATTTTTCAGGACATAACTGTGAGAAAATAAGTATATATATGTCAGTAGTTGATGACATAATACATCACAGTGTAAAACAGTACATATGTCTGAATATCTCTGCTAACACCAACCATGTAACACAAGCAGCACAGACACAATAGTTACAGTATCCCAATATCTTTCGCCCATTGTGACTCCATATTCTCAACCTATCTACAGATATCCTGCAGAAACAAGTTGCTAGCTGTAGGTGTCGAACACAAAATCCTGCACTGGAGTACCAGCCTACTGGAATGGATTCACACACTCAAGCAGAAGGTCATACTGGGCATGCTCCACACTTAGAGAAATGAAGCCCATGTCTGACAACAACAATGGACTATACATATCTGTGAGTCGCAGATGTCAGTGCATCCACACCAGATTGCACACCATTCATGCTTTGCACATACATTGGATAGGAATACTCACACATATCCAAGGCCAACACACTCTAATAAGTCAAACATACACACACAGAGATGTGGGGAAGAGAGAAGCAGACAGTGACAAAGAGACTGCCATCATGAAGCCTGTCCCACCCACCACACATCTAAGTGGCTAATATCACATGTTGTACCGATGTCAATCACTGTGGACATTCACATTTTGTAGCCCTCAGACCTATAGTGTCTGCGGTGCTTGTGTTAACTGTGTAACATGATAGTACAAATCAGTATTCATCTAGCATTTGTATACCCAGTCCTGTCAAATGTAAAGTTGTGTGTGACTGAGTGTTGTGTGTGTGTTTCCAGAGGAATGGTTTATAACCCATTCACACACACTGCACTTTCTATTGCCCATGTTAGCACTCATGCTGATGTCAGTCACCTTGAAATAACCCTCTGGCCAGTTCTCAGTCCCATAAGCTCCATGGCACTTGCAATAACTGTGTAATGCTATAGTGTGACATACTAGTTAGGTTGGAGTTCTAATCCCAGGCATGGCAACTGTGAAACTGTGTGTGTGTGTGTGTGTGTGTGTGTGTGTGTGTGTGTGTGTGTGTGTGTGTGTGTGTAGAAATAAATGACGTAAAGGCCATTCACAGTCACTACTCCTCCCATTGCCCTACTTTAGCAAGCCTGCTGATGTCAGTCACCTTGAA
>NC_056739.1:1955252560-1955279349 GCF_019279795.1 Protopterus annectens
ACCATTTATACAAAACCAGCAGTCTATTGTCTGTAGCTACCACTTCACAATGGCAGGAATGTACCAGAATGTGTAGTCTGTATGCCTCAGAATATTGGTGTCAGCTTCATTCATCTTGTATTTCCCTGGTAAATAAATGTGAGCAGAGAATGATAACTGTTAGTAGTTGATGACATGATATATCACAATGTAAAACAGTACATATGTCAGAAAATGTATGCTACAACCAACCATATTACACAAGCAGCACAGACAGTAATAGTTACAGTATCCCCCATATGTTGCGCCCATTGTGTCTCCATATTGACAACCTATCTACAGATATCCTGCAGAAACAGTTTGCTATGTGTAGCTGTAACACACAAAACCCTGAACTGGAGTCCAACCCTCCCTGGAAGGGATGCACACACTCAGTATAGAAGCTCATACTGGGCATGTTCCTACACTTAGAGAAATGAAGTCTATGTCTGACCACACAGTGGACTACAGATATCGGTTATTCACAGATGTCTGTGTGCACAGACCAAATTGCACACCATTTATACTTTACACACACACACACACACACACACACACACACACACACTGGATAGGAATACTCACACATATCTAAGGCCAACATAATATAATATGTCAAACATACACACACACAGATGTGGGGAAGAGAGAGACAGACAGCGACAGAGAGAATCTCATTTTGAGGCCTTTCCCACCCAATTCACATCCCACTGGCCTATATCACATCATGTGCTGATGTCATTCACTGTAGAAATTCCTTTGGTTAGCCCTCATCACAATAGTCTTAGTGGTGCTCATGATAACTATGTAACACTACAGTACAAATAAGTATCCATGTAGCATTTGTAATCTCAGTCATGTCAAATGTAAAGTTGTGTGTGAGTGTGTGTGTGTGTTTCTAGATGAATGTGATTGAGGCCAATTGCACTCACTACACTTCACGTACCCCTCATTTAGCACTGCTGCTGATACCACACACCTTCAAAGATGCCTTTGGAGAACTCTCCGCTGTATAAGCTACATGGCACTTGTGATAACTGCGTAATACTATAGTTTAACAAACTAGTTAGGTAGGAGTTCTAATCCCAGTTCTGGCAACTGTGAAAATGTGTGTGTTTATTTGGGAGAGTGTGTGTGTGTTTGTATAAATCAGATTTTGTGGCCATTCACACTCACTAAACTTCCCTTACCCCTCCTTTAGCACTGCTGCTGATGTCACTCACCTTCAAAGATACCCTTGGACAGCTCTCTACCATATAAGCTCCATGGTGCTTGCGATAACTGTGTAATACTATAATGTAGTAAACTAGTTAGGGAGGAGTTCTAATGCTGGTCCTGGCAACTGTAAAAATGTGTGTGTCTGTGTGCGAGAGTATGTGTGTCTTTGTAGAGATCTGATTTTGTGGCCATTCACACTTACTACACTTCCCTTACCTCTCCATTAGCACTGCTGCTGATGTCACTCACCTTCAAAGATACCTTTGGACAGATCTCTAATATATAAGTTACGTGGCACTTGCAATAACTGCGTAATACTATAGTGTAGCAAACTAGTTAGGTAAGAGTTCTAATCCCAGTCCTGCCAACTGTTAAAATGTGTGTGTTTGTGTGAGAGAATGTGTGTGTTTTTGTAGACACCTGATTTTGTGGCCATTCACACTTACTACACTTCCCTTACCCCTCCATTAGCACTGCTGCTTATGTCACTTACCTTCAAAGATACCTTTGGACAACTCCTCAACATATAAGCTCTGTGGCCATAGTGTTTGCAATAACTGTGTAATGCTGTAGTGTAGCAAACTACTTCCCTTACCCTTCCTTTAGCACTGCTGCTGAGGTCACTCACCTTAGAGGTATGTTTGGAGACTGTTCTACCTATAAGCTCTGTGGGGCATGTGATAAATGTGGAACAATGTAGTAGCAATAACTACATAGGCAGGGGTTTGAATCTCATTCCTGGCAAGTGTTTGTGTGTGTGTACATACATCTACATATATGTGTCCGTACCTTTAAGATTGTGGCTCCATTTACACTTCTCAGTGCCTGACTTTAGCAGTCCTGCAGATATCATTCTCTTTAGAAGTACCTGTTGGCAACCCTAAACAATGTAAGGTCAGTGGTGTGTGTGGTAAACGCATAACATGCAGGTCTGAAAACATAGTTAGATAGAGGTTTGAACCTCACTCATGGCAAACGTCAATGTTTGTGTAGGGTAAAATATTTTGTGAAATCTCTCACCCACTACATCACCCAGTGTCAGTATTTACAAGGGCTGGTGATGTTCCTCACCTTAGAAGTACCTTGAGACAACATCCATCCTATCACCTTAGAAGTACCTTGGGACAACATCCATCCTGTAAGCTCCATGGTGCATGTGATAAATGCACTGTAGTAGCAATACATAGCTAGGTAGGGGTTCGAAACTCAGTACTGCCAAGTGTTTGTGTGTGTGTGTGTGTGTGTGTGTGTGTGTGTGTGTGTGTGTGTGTGTGTGTGTGTGTGTGTGTGTGTGTGATATCAGGATCCATTGGGGAGGTGGGTTTTGCTAAATTATTATATTGAGAACATAGTATATGTCCTAATGTCCACATTACAAGACCAGCAGTTGTCAAACACCGTAGAGATTGGTGTAGACAATCCACAGGCCTAAATGTGTAGTACCATGAGCAATGACTATGTGACAGTATGGAGTAGTTAACAATATGGCCATTGACGAAGGGAAGGTGGTCCACACAGCCTATCTGGACCTCGCAAAAGCCTTCGATACAATACCCCACTCGGGCATTATAGATAAGCTCACCAGCTTAAATATAAACCCCTATGTCACTAGATGGGTTGCAAACTGGCTGAAGGACAGAACCCACATGGTTAGAATTGCTGGAGCCATGTCAGACTCCAAACCAGTTACAAGTGGCGTCCCACAAGGCTCAGTCCTGGGACCTCTCTTGTTTGGTATATATTTCTCGGAGGTACAGGCCAACACGGAAGGACTGTGGCTGACCAAGTTCGCAGATGACTGCAAACTGGGTGCCATAATCGACTCTCCAGCCGACACAAGCATCCTCCAAAAGGGCCTCATAGAAACAGACAACTGGTGCCAGAGCCATGGCCTCAAGCTAAACGCCAAAAGTGTATAGTCATCCCTTTGGGAAAAACAAAGTGCCCACAAATTACCACATAGGTGGTAATCCATTAAGTACAGAAGAAGTAATTAGGGACCTGGGGACCCAAGTTGATAGCAATCTCTCATTTGACAGCCACGTGGCCAAAGTGGTTAGAAAAACATTTTATATAGCCCACCTAATCATGAAGGGATTCACATCTAGATTAGGGGAGGGCATCGTGCCTCTTTACTCATCCCTCATCAGGCCCATAATCGAGTACAATGCCCCTTTTGGGATGTACCTTACCAAACACCTGCAGCAACTGGAAGGACCCCAAAATTACCTCACCAAGAGGATCAAAGGGCTCAAACAGATGCCATATGCTGCCCGGTTAAAGAAACTCCAGCTCTACTCAGTGGCATACCGCCTGCTCAGAGGTGACCTGTGCCTGACGTATAAGGCCATGTCCAACCCGGAATTAATGGACATGCTGCACCTCAGAAAATCCAAATCCCATCGAGCTACGCGCTCGAGATACTTGAACCTCACCACTGAAATAAATAGGACATGCTGGAGGGACAGATTCATAACCCAGAGGCTCCCTTCACTCTGGAATAAAATCCCAGTCCAGGTTAGGCAGAGTCCCTCATTGACTCTCTTCAAGAGGAATCTTGATAAGTGGATGGGAGATCATAGGTTTTCCTCAGGTATCACTTCTGTGTCACTGTTAGAGGCACAGTATACTAACCTCGAAAAAGGGCATAGCAAAATTAATTTAAAATGGGTGGCGAAAGCCAAACATACTCTGGCTAGGCTTATAAATGCCCTAAGGCAGATAGCCTAGTATGAACCTATGAACCTATAAGCAACCCTTCTAATACTCAGCGACCACTCTCCACCCATGAATCACATACAAACACACTTGGCTAAGCAGCAACCACTATATCAGTAGTTCTCCTGCAAATTGCCTCACAGGTAGTACCCACGGTATGATTGCAGTGGAGTCCATGTCGAACCGATGACCAGGCATGACTGGAGTCACACAGGGTATGGGCCCATGCCCCCTCATGTTTGGGATCTACCCTTCTGAGGTTCAGGAGAACATGAAGGCCCCCTGGCTGATAATATTTGCATACAACAGTAAGGTGGGTGGTAGCATTCCCAATCTATGTGATGTTGACATCACACCCAAAGGCCACTTGACACCTATGGCTGTTTGTCAGAACCCTGGATATTACCTCAATGCCATGAGATGTGCCGCCATTACCTTTGGAAACACCATGACTCTCATGAAGTAATATATTGGTGGTAGTCCACTGAACAGTGACATTGTTATAACAGAATGGGGAATACAGGTTGACAGTCAGTTTATTGTTGACCACAGCAGTGACACTGACTGAGTGTGTGTTATCCAGCAAGTAAAAGGACATGGCACCCTGTTCCATCCTCTCAGTAGCCCAATCAATGTGTACAGTGGCCCTTTTGCCATGTTCCCCACTGGACACCTGCAACAACTGTAGAGTCTGCAAACGTACCCCACAAAGGGAATATCATGCCTTATACACATGCCCTGTATGGACAGACTCCAATAACTCCAATGAATCCCTGTATCATACTGTCTATGTAGGTGCAATCACTACCTCAGTTACATAGCCAGGTATCATCAAGCAAGGTCAGGAATGCTACTTCTGAAGATACCAATCTGTCCACACAACATGCCCCAGAGACCTCAAGCACATTTCCACACTTAAAAGAACATGCATGTGGGACATGTACACAACCCAGACACTGTCCGTGTTATGGAATATAAATCACATACATGTGAAGCAGCACACATCACTGGCCACCCACAACAGAAATCTGGATGAGTGGATGGGGAATACAATACCCACCACTGAGGACCACTCCAATGACTATACTCCTGAGCCACACTGGGGACTTTTTTCATGTGGCCTGATGCCAGTGTGTTCCCTTGGGCTAGCCTTGTAGAGCTTTCAGGCCCATTCACCTACTACACACCTATGAAGCAATGAACTTATGGATATCAGTACTGGCAGTGTGTTTGGTTGATGAATATCCCCTGTAGCTGCAGTTATTATCAATCAGAGGTGTGTCCAAACCACAACATATACCATTCTCCATTCTACAACAGATGTTGTAAATCAACGTATACCTATGTACACCCCTCAGCCCTATAATCTGTGAGGCATATGCAATCACTGTGTTGCAGACCGGGGATTTCCATGCACATACTGTACCTTGCCTATGACATGGTGGATGTGTTACCACACTACCATACCCATTGGTCTTGCTGCAGGGCCACATCCTGGTGACACATAGATGCCTAGAACAGAAACGGGATACAGCATGGGAGAACGCATTCACTCAGCACTTCACTTGTGCGGGAGGGGTGGTAAATTTGGCACTGAATGTGTTTCAAAAGCTGTGGCCAATATCTGCTGTCTCAGGATAGGTATTAGCATTGTACAGTAACTCACAGCACTTGTGTTTAATGCTGTGGAGATTGCTGATGGAACTATTAAAAGCTGTTTTGATTGTCGTCGGTGTCTGCTGCATGTCTGCCATCATAGATGCCTGCAGGGGATTCCATGAGGGATCCAAAGTTGTGTTTGAAGCTAATAAGGGAGTTCAACAGTCATTGGACATCACCTTTCTCTGCAACAGTGTCCTCCTTCTGATGTACACTTAAGTAATGGCAAGGGACCATCACATTGTCTCTCAGTGTTTGGAGGACAGTGTCTGGGTTCTGTTGGCTCTGGCTAGTACCATGCATTCATGTACCTGATTGTACAGTGCACATGTTTATGATTCCACAGTCATGCAGGTATTTCCCATTGCCATGGGTGCAGTGAAGATATCCAAACCTGTTTTCATGGCTGCAAAGTCAGCTTTGGAGAGGTTTTGCAAGGTGGTTACCTTTGTGAGGGCTGTGGTTGACATGTTGAGTATCATGTTGATTACAGCCTGTGTGGATCTCACCATGCAGAGATTGATATCTGTGGATGATATACAGTCCCATATTTAAGTAGTTGACACAGGTCAAGGTTGTTCCATCCTCTACCAGGGGTCTTATGAGCTGGTCCAGGGCATTGGAAATGATGAATCCCAAAAGTGTTGGGTCACTGTACTGGTACTTGGCTACTTTCCCCAAGTGATGGAGGGGTAGTTGTAGACTCATACTATGTCAGTGTTGTGTTGGACCATCATAGATGGCAGGGTGTTGAGGAATGTGCAGTGACAGTCTAGGGGCATAGATGTGGACCCATAGCAGGCTATGGTCTGGATTGCATTATTATCCCAAGGCAGTTGTACTGGAAGTATCTCCAATGAATTATGCTGGGATACTAGTCTGGAGGTGTTCCTACCCATAATGGATATGGAGACAATACCACCTGTGGAAGTGTGGTGTGGGGTTTACTATCAAATGACTGAAAATCAAAAGACTGAATCCCAAAATGACTGAAAATTCTAAATATTGAATACATTTTTAATGCAAGGGGCAAGCCCCCATGCTCCCCTCATGTGTGGGGAGGCTGCACCCCCCACCAACCCTGCTAAATACATATACCAACTCCAAGATCGCACAACAGTGGAGAAGGTGCAAATTCCATTATTCAATATTTTGAATTTTCAGTCTTTTTTGGCTTCAGTCATTTGATTTTCAGTCATTTGATGGTGTGGTCCATGTTTGGGGCTGACAGCTATGGAATGCATCATAGCCTGATACTGCAGGCCTGCTGTCTGCTGCTGTGAACCATCTCTCCATTACAGCAGACATGTACCCTCCTCTCCGAGTGCTTTGAGTGACTGCATCCTGACAGTTAGATGTTTACTGATGAGCAGCATGACTGTCAGATTGCATACATGTCTAGCTGTTATTGTGGTAATTACATTAAGAGCACTGCCTAATAAGGCATCTGGGGGTGGTAAGGCACTTAGCCAGTACCTGGAAACCTAGCTGTGACAGATGTAGGACATTTGTGGCAAGTCATTGGGTTCTGTCAATCATGTCCTCCCAAGCAGAGAGGTACTGGATCCCCTGTGAATGACACAAAACATGTAAGCCAATGTTGCAGTCAATCATCTGTTGATAGTACTGCAGCATCATTCTGGGTGATGGTGGTACACTGTTCAGGGCTACTGTCACACCTGCCTGGACCACATAGTCAGAGAGTTCAACCATGTATCTTGTCATGTAGTCCAGAGAGTTGTATAAATCATTCACACCACATGGATACAAAGTGATAATCATAGCAGTTGTGGAGTGCCATGACTGGCTGTGTCATGTGTTGGATGCTGGCATGTGATAGATATTTTGCTGTTACCTGCTCCATATTCAACTTAGTGAGTGGGATATGTGTGTGTCTCAGTATTGAGTTACCCATGATCTTTGTATTGTGCAAGGTGGTAAGCCTTAGGAGCTTAGGTTGAAGGGCACACTGTGTTGGTTAAATATACATCCTTTGGCATGTGCCATATCATGGTGTCTGAGTGGGTGTCTATCTTGCTGGTCTGTGCTGTTTGGGTAAATTACCATTGAGTGCCTCTAGGAAGGTGGGTGTGTGGCTTTTCACTGTATGTCATGGCTGTCAAAGTAGGTGTCATGGTGAGCTATGTGTTCCACATGGTATGGTGCAGGTGTTGACCTTAACCTCTTGACCTGCTAGTGCAGTCTTTGCTGCAGAGTGCATATGTCCACATTGGGTGATATATGGGTAACCCTCACAGGTCTGAGTATTTAGGTTTTAAGAGGGAGGGTTGTCTATGTACATGAGGTGGTTGCAACAGTGCCTCAGAATGGATAAGTGCACCAGGTTAATGGGTAAAAGCACAGAAAACTGCCCTTCAAGCATGCCAGGGGGGGTGGACATACCTAGTAAGTACTGGGGCTACATATGTGATGAACAACTACTGCTGATGGCTCCCAGGTGTGCCAAACTTCTTGATACATTAACCTGGTGAAGTGCCAAGCCATAATGCTAGCTGAAGTGCAAGACAGAAAGAACTAGCATGCTGTATGGGTGGAACAGAAGGTAGACTGTCTGCTACCTGTATTACTTTACCACGGCTGTGCAGTTATCAGCAGCTTTGGCCATATGAAAGTTCAGTAAACTGTGTCATGCATGCAGTAACTGTGTAACACTATAGTACACATACCTAGGTAGGCAGGAGTTCTAATCAAAATACTGGTGAGTGTGTGTAAGTGTGTGTGTGAGACTCATGTACTGCCTGGCTTATACCATTTTTGACTTGTGTACTAGCCATCATACTTTCCCTCCCCTTATCTTGTAGTCCTGTTGATGTCATGCACCTTAGAAGTACCTTTGGACTAAATAGAAATACAGCAGCGCTGTGGTGCATCTGATAACTGCGTAGCCCTTTATTAACAATAACTAGATAGGCAGGAGTCTTAATCACCCTAATGGCAACTGTTTGGATATGTGTGTGTGTGTGTGTATGTGTGAGAATCATGTAGTGTGTGGGTTACACCATTCTTGACCTGTGTGCTACCCTTTATACTTCCCCTCACTCCAGTTTAGTAGTCCTGTTGATGTCATCCACCTTAGAAGTACCTTTGGAAGAGGTGGAAATGTATAAGCTCTGTGGCACATCTGATAACTGCATAGCACTATAGTAGGAATGCCAAGATAGGCAGGAGTTTTAATCCCAAAGCTGGCAACTATGTGTGTGTATGTGTGTGTGTGTGTGTGTGTGTGTGTGTGTGTGTGTGTGTGTGTGTGTGTGTGTGTGTGTGTGTGTGTGTGTGTGTGTGTGTGTGTGTGTGTGTGTGTGTATGTGTGTATGAGAGGATCATAGCTTCTGTGCCTTATACCATTTTGATGTTTATACCATACATGGCAGGTGACCACCTCCCACTGTCATTACTTTATATAGTGTGGTAACAGCATATGCCTCACATGCAGCAAGTTAAACCATTGTACAGTCCTCTGTATAGATGTGTTTCAAATATCAATATATTTGCAATCTATACATGGTTGGAAGTGGTCTGTGTGGCTTAATGACCATGTATGTGACATTATAACCAAATAGGACACAGTGAGTGTACTGACACATATGGCAGCATGAGGTATCATACCTGACTGAAACATCATGCTGGTACAATATCTGCCGCCCTCACAGGTGGCCAGCCTAGTAGGTGCAATACATGAGTCCAAATGCTTGGTTTTACAAGTGAACTGTTCCTGTTATGGGTCACATTAAAGGCTGGAAGAGGTGTGGACTGACATATTGTGGTCCTAATTAGTATGTAACAGGAACACCTTGCATCTTAAATGGTTGTGTACACAATTTATATACAGTGTATACCACTAATGTGTCACACATGTCCCTACCTTAGGCCGTTTGACACTACCTGACTGTTTCTACACATATTCACAAAATCCTAGTTGAAATTAGGCATACAGCTTACTACCACTCCCGGGATTCGTACCATGGCTGTTCCTGCTAAAAATACAACAAGTTTGTGTTTCATTAGAATGAGCTATTGAGAAACTGTTGTCTCTTTCTTGAATGTTTTCTGTCTAATTCTCTCTTGGTTGTACAATCTGACCTTGTGATTACAACATTCTTTTATATATATTCCTATACATACCTTTTGACAGAGCACAGTGTGGAAAAAGTGGTTAACACAACATTACTATTCTGATATCAGATCTCGGTGCATGAAATTTTCAAGTCATACAATACCAGAGTAAACACAACCAGACTGTGGTTTTCACTTTTACTGACAAGTAATTTCACTTTTATTGATACATAACCTGTATGTCACTATTGCTCTCCTACCAGCTTCTTCAGTCATTAAAAATCATACCCATTTTTAAATACTGCAAGGTGACATTCTACTACTTTTTATTTATTTATCCTATATAATACCAGCTCAATTGTTACTCACCAGCCTAACAATGCAGCCTTAGCAGCCTGCTGATGTGGGCTTCCAAGTTCACAGCCCTCTCATCTGCAGCTGTACAGGAGATAAAAGAAAACATTTATGCATACCTATCCATCACATATACAAGCTGGACTTTGGAGAACACTTATTTTGACTAATACTTACACACAGCTGGAGCATTCCCCACCCAGGCATTTTAGACCCACTGGTTGAAAAGGTCCCTCTTCCACTGCTTCAAGTCGGCAAAGTGGTGCTGGACCTGGTCACCAGTTTGAGGGATGCCAGTGGCAGTGGTGAGATGTCGGGCAAGAAGGTCTCAGGCCTCCACTTTGTATTGGGAGCCCTGGTACTGGTCCCACAGTAGTCACCCTTCATGGTCTTTAATGAGTCTGACCATGACCCTGGACTGCTGAATGCCCCAGCACTGCACCCAAAAGTGCCCACCTTCACCTACACCAGCCATATTGCCTACAGTGGGGAGGTACAACTGGTTATGAGCTCTAGTCCCACCTGCTTGGTTTAAATAGGGCTAATGTCCCACCCTTTACTGTGATTGGATAGTTTTGAAATTGCTAAGCTTAGCTAAGCACCAAGCAACCCTGCTTAGCAAAGATAACCATTGCTTAAAGTGGTTGATGCTAAGCCCTGCTTACTTGTGTGCAAATCCACTAGCTATGCTAAATCTTGCTTAAACTTTAAATTTCACTGGCACCACACATTTAGGGCTGCTACACTACCCTGGTTAGCATATACATAATAATATCACTACCTATTTATGAAAAATACATTTTAGTTGTGTTTCCCATATGAAAATGTATGGATTGCTGAGGGGCTCAAACCAAGACTGAATGCACATTACGGAAGTGCTGTAACCATTATTCTTTTCCAGTTTCACTGTTTGCATTGTGTATAATTCTATTGAGCTTTTTTTGATGTTTAAACTCTGCTATGCATAGCTGCGCAATGGGCACATTCGCTCAACTATGGCTAAACTTTATTGGTTTAATAAAAAAAAGATTTTGAGGATTTAAATGGAATTAAAATTTTTCTCACTTTAGGAGTATGCCTGCTGTAATGGGAGAACAAGGGCACAACACTGGGGATTTTTTTAGAACTTTAAAAGTGCACGGGATAACAGGTTTTGTGTTAGCATGTATTTTGTGCAGTGTATGGGAACTCAGGCTTGTCAGGGTTTTCAGCAGAGGCCCAGGGTGACGCACTCCAGGTGCATGTCTGTGGCATGCATTCTGCGATATACTGCACAATTGTGCAGTATATTCACAGACAACTGTGTTTTTGATTTTAAAAGTGCCATAACAGCACTTTCTGAGTGAAGGGGACATGTTACATGTGTGGGCACTGCTGTAACATGCCCCCTGCACTCATTCACAGATTGTGTCCATATAGATGTTACAGCAGCCTGACTTCATGAATATGCAAGGCGCACTGCTGTGCTGCATGGACACGATCTATTCCATGTAAGAATAGTTTATTCTTGCATGGAAGTTTACTATATCTCGGGGTATACATTGTACTGAGCTTCAAAAATGTAAACACAGTGCCCTCTGCTGGAAGAAAGCTGATAAGTTAAGCATTTTATGAGTGTTTGCTCTCAAAACTCGGAGACAGGATGTCTGAACCAGCAAATTCTTTCTATTGTTTTGAGACCAGTGTTAATTGCTAGATTTTACATGTATAATGCCTTTTATTGCTGTGGCTTCCTGCCCAGGTGCAAGCTTACTAAGAAATGCAAATTTTGAGTTTCTGGTAGCCTGGGAACCAGAGAAGTGTCAAAAATGATGTAATATGAAATGACTCAGCAGTACTTTGTTATCAATTTAAGATTTTCTCAGAGAGAGAGAATTAAGCATTTTGGATTTTGTCTGAACCTGAAGACATCTATTCACCAGCAGTCTGCCTTTGCTCTGTATGTATGTAAGTTTATTTAGAACTTAGTACTTCTCTTAGAAATAAATAGAAAATAGTAAGATTAGACTAGCTGTTTTCTATATTTATGTCAGACTATCCTACAGTATTGTTTTAAAGTTCCTGTGTTGAAACTGTTGACTAGCACTGTGTTGAATTGAGGAGATTTGTCTTGTGTTTTTATTATTTATTATTAAATATTTTTAAACCTTTCAACTGTGGCCGTTTTGTGTAGAGATAATTTAAGCTCTAGAGGTCTTGCATGTATTTAGTGGCACTGTACTAAGCCACTCCAATAGCTTTAGCCCTGGTTCACACTTACTATTTGGATAATAATATTGCACAGTAAAATTGGACACTTTGGTAAGGACCTTAGTAGCTGATATTAGTGGCTTGTGGCAGTGATTTCTACCTTATAGTCCGGGAAAGAAGGGGGCATAGGTGGAGAACCTGAGTCTGCCTTCCCCAGGAGTGTCTGTGTGTTTATATGTAACTCATCTCAAAGTGTGTGTGTAAACTACTTGGGAAGGGACACGAAGCACTGGCTGGACAGAGATGGTGCTGGAGGTTTTTTCTTGACCACTAGGCTGAGATCTGTACCCTATAGCTGTGGCAGTGGAGGGTCTTAATTGGGATCTGAAGAGAAAGGGATAAACCAGCCCCAGACTGACTGTGATCTCTGTGTGCTCTTAAGGGAAATCGTACTTTACTGTGTTTACTTTTTATCCTTTCCCAATGTGCACGCCCCTCGCTGATGTTAGTGGTGAGGATTGAGGCTACTTGATTACTGGGCCACTGCATGGGTATCACAGATTAAAATAACAAATATCAAGGAAATGACACGCAAAAATAATTGTAAATATCTTAATCTATATACCGTAATGTATTGCTAAATGAGAGGTAAGGCAGGATGGGAATTTAAGATGTTTCATGATGAAAACCTATAAGTGATAGTTAACATCGACTCCTATCAGTCTTGTTACACACTAAGAAATAATGATTTGAAGTTACAGATGAAGACATTTTATTTATTTATCCTTTCTTTGACTAGGTTATTCCCATTATGTGTGTGACCTCTTTTCAGAGGAAACTCTTGGTGGTATTTATATTCCTGGGGGAAAGAGGATTTGGGAACTTCCCATATGATCGATCATGATTTGTATTCATGGATGTGCTAGCTGCGAATCTTTGCATACGTCCTGCTCCTAGTGCAGTGGTGGCTGGGAGAATGGTGTGCAAGATTTGGGATTCAGTGTAGAGAGTGAAAGTGAATACTAATTATAGGAAGGAGATTGCAGAAATGAGAGAAGATTTGGAGTTGTTCCAGCAAGCAGCTTTTTGGGTGAATAGTCAAGTCGAGCAGAGAGGAATGCTTAGTTATAACACTCCAGTCATGTGGTTGTGGGAAGATTTATTAAAAGACCTAATCAACCAAAGGGAGCCAGAGAATTAATTATTATGGGGGCATTATGGATAAAATACAGGAAGAAAACACAGATGGAAGATCAGAAGAAGTTAATGTATTGAAGAAAATGTATGCGGAAAAGTGGCAATTACACAAGACAGGCAGAAGGAAAAGAAAAAAAGGAAACATGCCAAAAAGAAAAATTGTTGGTAAAGATACAAAGTAAAATGAGCCAGAAATAACACAGATATGAAGTATGGGACAATATAATATTACATTTGGGAGTGAAAACACAAGAGATACGAGCATTTATTTTGATTAACAAAGAGACATTTTGTGACATTTTATTTGAAACAGTACAAGTCATGGAAAAAAATGTATGCAAGTATGAAAAAGACAAAATAAATAATACATGGCATGAATATGTAATTAAAGTATAATTTCAAGAGACTATATAGAAAATACATGTGCAGTCTTGAACAAAAGTTGAAAGAGATACTTTAAAAGAACATTTAAAAATGTTCATAAAGAAGTAATAGACATTTCAAAAGTTTGTGATAATAGGGTTTTATGGACTGGGGGATGAGATTGTAATGTTATTTTAAAAATGGATATGGAAAAAATTTACATATTCCAAGCATTATAAATGTTGAAGGCAACAAAGGTTTTGTTGGAAAAAAGGACATTTAATTAGTAACTGTGACAAAAATAAATGCTATAAATGTCGTAAAACAGGTCATGAAACAAAGGAATGTGAGCTTGAATGTCATAAATGTAAAATAAATGGGACATTTATGGATGCATTGCGAAGAAAAAAGAGAATGAACAAAGTATGATTACTCAAAGTAATGCTAAAGAACAAAATGAAAATGAAGAGAAGATAGAAATAGATGAAAGTTAGAAGAAAAAAGAAGGTAGTGCAAAAATAATGAAAGACTGGTGCAAGAGATAGAATCAGAAGCCATTGATGAAGAGACAAGTTGGAAAGTAGTAAGTGAGAAAAACTACTGGTAAAAGAGTAAAAAACAGAAAAAGAAAAATTTAAAGGCTTTAATACAAACAAGAAGAAAGGAAATTGTTAACAGGTAGGAATTTAAAGCAAGCAACACAGGAGGAATATGACATCCTCTAAATTAAGGAACATAGAAAGGAATAACTTGTGAATACTTTTAGCTAATGTTAATAATATGAAGAATATAACAAGAGCAATAGTAAGTTTAGAATGGTGCAATAAATGTGATGTCTATATTGTCATTTCAGAGGATTTAAGATTTCTGACTTATGAAGAAAGACTACCAACACAAAATATATGGAATGGGAAAATAATATGGCACATTGGAAATGAAAAATGTTCAGTAATGGCAATGATATGTAGAAGAGTAATAAAGATATTAAATGTAATATCAGAAAAAATAGGAAGATTTATAATTTTAGATTTAAAGTGGTTTATAGAATAATAGCTTTATATGCTTCTGTGACATGTACAGAAAAGAACTTATTTCAAAAACTGGTAGATTACATTGGTGTAAGTGTGCAGATTATAATTCCTGGGGATGTTAACTGTGATTTAAGGGGAAATATAAAGAAAAGAGGAAATATGTAAAAAAATGTTTAAATTAATGAAATGTGAAAAACTGATAAGGTAAAAGGTTTAGTAAATAGCTCATTAAGTAGAGAATAGCACTGAGATTCAGCAAGCATCCATGCAGGAATAGCTTATTCCTGCATGGAAGGGACCGTTCCCCTACAGCATGGCAGCGTACCATGCATATGTATGAAGGCGTGGTGCCATTCTCTAAAACGGACATGGTTCTGTGGGCGAGTGCAGGTGGCATGTCCATGCAGAGCAGTGAAAATAAATACACACCTTGTGCTCAGAAAGTGCCGTACGGTACTTCTGAAGCTGTACTGGCATAATATTAGAGCTTAGCTCTAATATTATGCCAGTATTTCAGTGTCCGCAGACACTGAAATGCAAAATAGAGCATTTCAGTGTTGGCAGACCCTGAAAAAAATGGCAGTAGGAAAGCAATACAGATGGTGTGTCACAGCCTCCGTGACACACCCCCTGTATTGCTAAAGTGCCATACGGCACTTCTGCAGTCTGCAGAAGCAGGAAATGTGTGCAAATGCACACATAACAGAGGATAAATCCCCCCAAGTGTACACAATCATAACCCCAACAACACAAAATACATAAAGCCTATATTGTACATGTCATGCATCAGCATTAAACATGCACAGAATCTTGAAAGCCCAATCATTGCAGTATGTCCCAAACACAGTCCCAAGTAGTTGTCGCAACACCACAATACACACCCCATAACCTACAGAAAATAATAAATATATTCTTGTATATAATGCCCTAAGAAATGTTTAAGTGTAGCTAACTGGTTGTGTACATTACAGCTTAAACACCCCTTAGGAGTTAAATGAAAATAGATAAGGAAAATTTTCAAGCCATTATAATGTAGTGGCTAGTGTTACAGATTTACATGCAGGTATGCAGCGTTTGAGTCCAAAGACAGGCAATTTATTTTATCATGGGAAACTAGTGTTAAAAGTATTGTAATAAACATAAATTATGTAGCAATTATTTTTTGTCAACCAGGGTAGAGTAGCAGTTCCAAAAGTGAGATGTCAGTGTAGAAAGGCTGTGAAACCCCCATATAAACAAATATGCCCCATACAGTATAGTCACATAAGAATATAATGTAATGAAAGCACATAAGAAGATGTCATGGAAGGTAAACGTAAAAGTATAAATGTGTATATAAATATTTTATTTTATATCATACAGTGACTGGCCATTAACATACATAAATGAGTATGCTAATTTTCCAGCCCAGACAGAGTGCCCATTGTAACTTTGAGAGTATGGAAATGAAAAAGGTCCAGACATCTGGACTATTTCCATTTGTATATCACCTGTGTGTATTTCCAGTCTGCTGAGATAGCAATGGGGAAATGAAGATCTCTGCTGTATTTTGAACATATATCACTATGTGTGATGAGTTGAAGAACTCATATAACATAGCAAAGTATCATAAAAAATGCAATGGAGATCTTGCTCTCAACAGAGAAAGGAAGATCTCTGTTGCCTTTTTAATATATCTCACTATGTTATGCGAGTTCATCATCGCATATAACATACCGAGATATGTTAATAAAAAGTAATCAAGATCCCCCTATCTCTCTATCTCTGTCTTATGGTGCAGGTGTTGACCTTATCCTCGTGACCTGCTAGTCCAATCTTTGCTGGAGAGTGCATATGTCCACATTGGGTGATATATGGGTAATCCTCACAGGTCTGAGTATTTAGATTTTAAGAGGGAGGGTTGTCTATGTACATGAGGCAGTTGCAACAGTGCCTCAGAATGGATAAGGGCACCAGTTTAATGGGTGAAAGCACAGAAAACTGCCTTTCAAACATGCCAGAAGTGGTGGACATAACTAGTAAGTACTGGGGCTACATCTGTGATGAACGACTACTGCTGACGGCTCCCAGGTGTGCCACACTTCTTGATACAATAACCTGGTGAAGTGCCAAGCCATAATGCTAGCTGAAGTGCATGACAGAAAGAACTAGCATGATGTATGGGTGGAACAGAAGGCAGACTGTCTGTCACCTGTAATACTTTACCACAGCTGTGCAGTTATCAGCAGCTTTGGCCATATGAAAGTTCAGTAAGCTATGTTGCGCATGCGGTAACTGCATAACACTATATTACACATTCCTAGATAGACAGGAGTTCTAATCCCAATACTGGCAAGTGTGCATATGTGTGTGTGTGAGACTCGTGTACTGTCTGGCTTATACCATTTTTGACTTGTGTACTAGCCTTCATACTTTCCCTCCCCTTATCTAGTAGTCCTGTTGATGTCATCCACCTTAGAAGTACCTTTGGACTAAATAGAAATACAACAGCGCTGTGGCTCGTCTGATAACTGTGCAGCACTATAGTAACAATAACTAGATAGGCAGGAGTTCTAATCACCCTACTGGCAACTGTTTGGATGTGTGTGTGTGTGTGTGTGTGTGTGTGTGTGTGTGTGTGTGTGTGTGTGTGTTTGTGTGAGAATCATGTAGTGTGTGTGTTACATCATTTTTGACCTGTGTACTACCCTTTACACTTCCCCTCACTCCAGTTTAGTAGTCCTGTTTATGTCATCCACCTTAAAATTACCTTTGGAAGAGGTGGAAACATATAAGCTCTGTGGCACATCTGATAACTGCATAGCACTATAGTAGGAATACCTAGATAGGCAGGAGTTTTGATCCCAATGCTGGCAACTGTGTGTGTGTGTGTGTGTGTGTGTGTGTGTGTGTGTGTGTGTGTGTGTGTGTGTGTGTGTGTGTGTGTGTGTGTGTGGATCATGGCTTGTGTGCCTTATACCATTTTGATGTGTATACCATACATGGCTGGTGACCACCTCCCGCTGCCATTACTTCATATAGTGTGGTAACAGCGTTTGCCTCACATGGAGCAAGTTAAACCATTGTACAGTCCTCTGTACAGATGTGTTTGGAAAATCCATATGTTTGCAATCTATATGTGGTCGGAAGTGGTCTGTGTGGCTTAATGATATGTATGTGATATTATAGCCAAATAGGACACAGTGAGTGTACTGACACATATGGCAGCATGAGGTATCATACCTGACTGAAACATCATGCTGATACAACATCTGCTGTCCTCACAGGTGGACAGCCTTGTAGGTGCAATACATGAGTCCAGATGCTTGATTTTACAAGTGAACTGTTCCTGTTATGGGTCACATTAAAGGCTGGAAGAGGTGTGAACTGACATGTTGTCTTCCTAATTAGTATGTAACAGGAACACCTTGCATCTTAACAGGAGTGTGCACACAATTTATATACACTGTATACCACTAATGTATTACACATGTCCCTACCTTAGGCCGTTTGACACTACCTGACTATTTCTACACATATTCACAAAATCCTAGTTGAAATTATGCATACAGCTTACTACCACTCCCGGGATTCATACCCTGGCTATTTTAGCTAAAAATACAACATGTTTGTGTTTCATCAGAATGAGCTATTGAGAAACTGCTGTCTCTTTCTTGAATGTTTTATGTCTAATTCTCTCTTGGTTGTACATTCTGACCTTGTGATTATATTTTTTATATACATTCCCATACATACCTTTTGACACAGCACAGTGTGGAAAAAGTGGTTAACACAACATTGCTATTCTGATATCAGATGTTGGTGCAAGAAAATTTCAAGTCATACAATACCAGATTAAACACAACCAGTCTGGGATTTTCACTTTTACTGACAAGTAATTACACTTTTGTTGATACATAACCTGTATGCCACTATTGCTATCCTACTGGCTTCTTCAGTCATTAAAAAACATACCCTTTTAAGTACTGCAAGGTGACATTCTACTACTTTTTATTTATTTGCCCTATATAATACGAGCTCAATTGTTACCCACCAGCCTTGCAATGCAGCCTTAGCAGCATGCTGACGTGGGCTTCCAAGTTCACAGCCCTCTCATGTGCAGCTGTACAGGAGATAAAAGAAAACATTTATGCACACCGATCCATCACATATACAAGCTGGACTTTGGAGAACACTTATTTTGACGAATACTTACACATGGAAGGAGCATTTCCCACCCGGGCATCTTGGACCCACTGGTAAAAAAGGTACCTCTTCCTCTGCTTTAAGTCGGCAAAGTGGTGCTGGACCTGGTCACCAGTTTGAGGGATGCCAGTGGCAGTGGTGAGATCTCTGGAAGAAGGTCCCAGGCCTCCACTTTGTATTGGGAGCCCTGGTACTGGTCCTGCAGTAGTCACCCTTCATGGTCTTTAATGAGGAGTCCAACCATGACCCTGGACTGCTGAATGCCCTAGCTCTGTGCCCGAAAGTGCACACCTTCACCTACACCAGTCATAGTACCTACAGTGGGGAGGTACAACTGGTTATAAGCTGTATTCTCACCTCATTGGTTTAAATAGAGCTAATTTCCCACCATTTACCATGATTGTAGAGTTTTGAAACTGCTGAGCTTAGCTAAGCACCGGGCAACCCCGCTTAGCAAAGATAACCATTGCTTAAAGGGGTTGATGCTAAGCCCTGCTTACCTCTATGCAAATTCACTTAGCTATGCTGTATCTTGCTTAAATTTTAAATTTCACTGGCACCACACATTTGGGGCTGCTACACTACCCTGGTTAGCATATACATAATAATATTCACTACCTATTTATGAAAAATACATTTTAGTTGTGTTTCACATATGAAGAAGTAAGGATTGCTGGGAGGCTCAAACCATTACTGACTGCACATTACAGAAGTGCTGTAACCATTACACTTTTCCAGTTTCACTGTTTGCATTGTGTATATTTATATTTAGCTTTTTTGATGTTTAAACTCTGCTATGCATAGCTGTGCAACGGGCACACCCATTCAACTATGGTTAAACTTTATTTGTTTAATAAAAAAATATTTTGAGGATTTAAATGGAATTTAACTTTTTCTCACTTTAGGAGTATGCCTGGTGTAGTGGGAGAACAAGGGCACAACACTGGGGCGGTTTTAGCACTTTAAAAGTGCACGGGATAAAGGGTTTTGTGTTAGCATGTATTTTGTACAGTGTATGGGAACTCAGGCTTGTCAGGGTTGTGTTTATTTTATTTCTTTATTTAATATTTGTTGACCGGGTAGGTCTGACTAGGATGGGAAGCCTATTTTCAGCAGAGGCCCAGGGTGACAAACTCCAGGTGCATGTCTGTGGCATGCATTCTGTGGATATACTGCACAATTGTGCAGTATATTCACAGACAACTGTGTTTTTGATTTTAAAAGTGCCATAACAACACTTTCTGAGTGAAGGGGGCATGTTACATTTGTGGGCACTGCTGTAACATGCCCCCTGCACTCATTTACAGATTCTGTCCACGTAGGTGTTACAGCAGCACACCTTCATGAATATGCAAGGCGCGCTGCTGTGCTGCATGGACACAAAATATTCTGTGCAAGAATAGTTTATTCTTGCATGGAACTTTACTGAATCCTGGGGTATATGTTGTACTGAGCTTCAAAAATGTAACCACAGTACCCCCTGCTGGAAGAAAGACAATAAGTGAAGCATTTTATGAGTGTTTGATCTCAATACTCAGAGACAGGCTGTCTGGACTAGCAAATTCTTTCTATTGTTTTGAGACCAGAGTTAATTGCTAGATTTTACATGTATAATGCCTTTTATTGTTGTGGCTTCCTGCCCAGGTGCAAGCTTACTAAGAAATGTAAATTTTGAGTTTATGGTAACCTGGGAGCCAAAGAAGTGTCAGAATGATGTAATGTGAAATGACTCAGCAGTACTGTGTTATCAATTTAAGATTTTCTCATAGAGAGAGAATTAAGCATTTTGGATTTTGTCTGAACCTGAAGACATCTACTCTCCAGCACTCTGCCTTTGTTCTGTATGTATGTAAGTTTATTTAGAACTTAGTACTTCTCTTAGAAATAGAAAATAGTAAGATTAGACTAGCTGTTTTCTATATTTATGTCAGACTATCCTACAGTATTGTTTTAAAGTTCCTGTGTTTAAACTCTTGACTAGCACTGTGTTGAATTGAGGAGATTTATTTTGTGTTTTTATTATTTATTATTAACTATTTTTAAACCTTTCAATCGTGGCTGTTTTGTGTAGAGATAATTTAAGCTCTAGAGTACTTGCATGTATTTAGTGATACTGCACTAAGCCACTCGAATAGCTTTAGCCCTGGTTCTCACTTACTATTTGGATAATAATATTGCACAGTAAAATTGGACACCCTTTGGTAAGGACCTTAGTAGCTGATATTAGTGGTTTGTGGCAGTGATTTCTATCTTACAGTCTGGGCAAGAAGGGGGCATAGGTGGAGAACCTGAGCCAGATTTCCCCAGGAGTGTCTGTGTGTTTATATGTAACTCTTACCTCAAAGTGTGTGTGTCAACTACTTGGGAAGGGACACCAAGCACTGGTTGGACAGAGAGGGTGGTGGAGGTTTTGGCTTGACCAGTAGGCTGAGATCTGTACCCTATAGCTGTGGCAGTGGAGAGTCTTAATTGGAATCTGGAGAGGAAGGGATAAACCAGCCCCAGACTGACTGTGATCTCTGTGTGCTCTTAAGGGAATTTGTACTTTACTGTGTGTGTACTTGTTATCCTTTCCCAATGTGCATACCCCTCACTGATATTAGTGGTGAGGATTGAGGCTCCTTGATTACTGAGCCAGTGCACGGGCATCGCAGATTAAAATAACAAATATCAAGGAAATGACACACAAAAATAATTGTAAATATCTTAATCTATATTCCTTAATGTATTGCAAAATGAGAGATAAGGCAGGATGAGAATTTGAGATGTTTCATGATGAAAACCTATAAGTGATAGTTAGCATCAACTCCTATCAGTCTTGTTACACACTAAGAAACAATGATTTGAAGCTACAGATGAAGACCTTTTATTTATTTATCCTTTCTTTGACTAGGTTATTCCTATTACATATGTGACCTCTTCTCAGAGGAGACACGTGGTGGTATTTATATTCCTGGGGGAAAGAGGATCTGGGAACTTCCCATATGATCGATCATGATTTGTATTCATGGATGTGCTAGCTGCAAATCTTTGCATACGTCCTGCTCATAGTGCAGTGGTGGCTGGGAGGATGGTCTGCAAGATTTGGGATTCAGTGTAGAGAGTGAAAGTGAATGCCAATTATAGGAAGGAGATTGCAAAAGCCAGAGAAGATTTGGAGTTGTTTCAGCAAGCAGCTTTTTGGGAGAACAGTAAAGTCGAGCAGAGAGGAATGCATAGTTACAACACTCCAGTCATGTGGTTGTGGGAAGATTTATTAAAAGACCTAATCAACCAAAGGGAGCCGGAGAATGAATTATTATGGGGGCATTATGGATAAAATACAGGAAGAAAACACAGATGGAAGACCAGAAGAAGTTAATGTATTGATGAAGGAAATTGAAAAATTAATTTTAAGGTTCCAAAAGCACTGTGCTGTTACTCTGATACTTATTGTGATGAATTTGAAGTCTTCTTAAGACACTTAGTCTTGTAGTCTTGTTGGCTGGATTCTGCTGAAATCAAAGTTTGGTTATAGTTGCATTCACAGTCTATTGCTTACAGAAACTTGCAGAATATACACTGATGAGAGAATATACTTTGCAGTACCCGTCCTTAAGAGCAGTAACCAATAACTTTTATAATAAACCACACATACTTCTGTTACAGCTTCAGAAAATGTTCTACTTTACTTCTCATATAGTGCAGATGATGTGAGAGATATAACATTTACCTCAGGACAAAATGTGCCCCTACCATTACCCCTAACATAACTGGATTTAATACAGAATTTATATATTTTTAGTTAAACACACACCCTCTTGGTTTTGGAAAGATACTGCTTTGATGACGCAAATGCTGACACATCTGTTCTTGTGCAAATGCTGATAAGTAAACTGTCTTCAAGGAAATGCCTTGTGGATTAGAAAAGCATATTTTTAAACTTTCTTAGAAAAACATGTCCTGTTGTCAGTTCTTTAAAGAAAGCAAATTACATTCTTGTCATGTCTGTAAGAAGTCAGCTTTCTTGATGTGTGTGTAATACACTCATAAGCAAGTTCCTT
Organism: Protopterus annectens; assembly: GCF_019279795.1. Lineage (NCBI taxonomy): Eukaryota > Metazoa > Chordata > Ceratodontiformes > Protopteridae > Protopterus > Protopterus annectens. The sequence goes on from NC_056739.1 coordinate 1,955,275,611, forward strand.
ATTTTTTAAGCCACAGTCATTTAGTATGGATGCTAATCACATATTACTAAACTCTGTTTCTGCATTTAAGCAAGCTTTATCTTAATTCTTATTTATGTTGCATATTTGTAGCAAAGTTACTTTCAACCTTAATATAGTGTTGAGCATAATCTTACAATTCCCTCTTTTTATTTTTATAGAAAACACATTAAGAAACAACATATTTAGTCTTCTTTTGATACAAGTCAAAATGCAATTTTACATAGCTAATACAATGATATCAAGTATCACTACCAAAACTGAATGTATTTAACAACTTTTTCTTTTACAGACCATTCTGTGAAAATATTTTATCAGTTATGAGCTGTGTCTGCTTTAGTTTTATTTTTTAACTTGATTAATTTATTCTTTTGCAATCACAGAATTTAATTTGTGACTTAGTACTCTTTTATTAACTCTTTGCACCTATTGAATGAACTCTTTACTTTTATTGATTATTTTATATCAAAAGATTAGAGATAGACTAATATCTATAAGAGACAAGAACTATGTGCTACTCCAAGCATTTATACACTGCTGAAAATATACAGTTTCAATGTAATTTTAACCATAACATTGTGGTCATGTCTCTGAACTGTCCATTAACATCTTGGTTGACAGTGAAGTGAACATAAAGTACTGAACTGGGCTTAGATAATAAATATTTGAATGCAATTATTTCAGTATATTTAATACTTGAGGATTTAAAAAAAACATGCCCTGGGATTCATGAAGCTCGGCGCAAGGCCGGCGTAAGGCCTGCGCCGGTGGTGCATGGAATATCCAGCGCAGTAGCGCCATATACATATTAATGAGAGTGCACCGGAATCACAGACACGTGCGTAGTGTACGTGAGCGAGCCCAGGTAGGATGCGTCTGGAGGCGTGTCTAAGCCGGCATGAGGTGAGCAACCTAATGTGCTGACAGCCACGGTCCACCCACAATAGTAATGGCAGCAGCCAGGTCCTGTGCAGAATGAAACGCACGTACAGTATGCAACATAGTCCCCGTCCCAAATTAACGGAGAAGCAAATAGAAGCCACGAAGGCATAAGTGTACCCGTCCAAGGAGCAAAGGATACGCATAAGACCGCGTTAGTCCGCAATGCACTGTCAGTGTTTACACTCAGAGAAGGTGTACAGCCGCATGTCAGCGCCGCACCGACATAGGATCAGCGACTAAGGTCACCACCTGTCCCACTTTGGTTGGGGCAGTCTCTCCATGGACAGTTGTGTCCCGAAAAACGTATTAGAAATGGCTGATGTGCTACGATTGTAGGACACAATGATATCCTGTATTTAATGTAATGGTAGCATGAATTGGTTATTTCTGTAACAGAAATACCTAAATGACACAATAAACAGAATAAGCAAGGAAATTGCCACAATAATAAGCATATTATTTAGGCAAACAAGTGAATTTCTATGCTATATAGTGACCGTTGTATGTGTCGGCCTGTAAAGTCAGATGTGAGTCCCGGAAATATCCCAGATCGGAAAATGGAAAAGGTGGAAACCCCAGTAGCGACATGGGCATGGTCACCAGGGTTACCTGCTGTCCCAATGTGCCATGGACAGTCCCTGATTGGACAGTCGTGTCCCTGCAACAATCGTAAAAATGGAAAATGACCTCCGATCCCCTGCCACGCAAATTCCCGCAATATACATGTAAATAGTAGCATAAAACATATACATTACGATATGGAACACAGACATGGCATAAGAAAATAAATAAGGAACCCAAACGCTTACAGAATAAGCTCATAGTATGGCAAACAAGTGAAGTTCTGTCAACTGCACTAGCCCTGGGTATGTGTAGTCCTGCAAATTCTGAAGTGTCCACATAACATGCCCCACTATGGGCATTGGAAAAGGTGCCAACCATAATGGTCACAAGCAGTAGTGACAGTACATAGCCAGGTAGCTGTGCTGACATAACAACAGTAAGGAAGCAAGATACCTCAAACACAGGCAAACATGTGCATAGCAACATATCCCAGACCCAGCAACGTCTCTGTTGCATACACTGGATGGTGTATGATGAAGTGTAATATCCAGAAGCAGAACCCATGCATTCGGATGTACTACACAATAGCCTCATTGTACATGTCAGTCACACCCATGTATACCCTGCACCCAAACCTGCTAGCATCCGTGTGCAGCTATACAACCACACACAATGTGCATACCTGAACTGTGGTAAGATGTTTGTGTTAGGCAATGCCACGCTGGCAAATACGCACCCACATGTCACCAACCCACCGCAGGTACAGATATGTAAATGGCTGCATGTGAATGTGTCAGCAGAATGTGTACATCCGGCATGTAGTATGTACCCGTCCAAACCATCTAGGTTTGCATACGACACAGTGCACATAACTGTACACATGTCGTTGGACCACCGCATCGATGATTATCTTTGCAGTGAAGTCGATCACATATAGCGGAACAGGTGCCTACCACACAGGACGTCCTAACAGGGTGCTACAGGCAAAGAAGGTGAAACTGGGACATCACATGTTGAGAATAGCGTGGCTGGACGGACAAATACACGGTCAAGGTAAAGGACGGAACAACATGCATATGGCGGATGGATGTTGTTCAAAATATATAGAAACACATATGAAGTTCCAGTTTACACTCGAAATACTATATAATGTATTGAATTGTACCGCATACAATATGGCAGTAGAACTAAGCCTGCATGTAATTGGTGAAGCTAAGCTGTACTGTGATGGAATTCTGAACCTGGCAGTAAGCAGTACAGCAGGCTCATGTCTGTCATCATTAATTATTTGCTGGGTTACAGAACAATAAATGTATGTACATGCATAACAGCACTCCTTCCCAGAGGAGGATGGCCTTGTGAGCTCAATCGAAGATAGCAGTACAACTCCCTACCAGAGAGACAAAGCAACGTATTAAGAAATTAACTGTCCACTGTATTGTAACAGTCTAGGGTCCTTGAAACAGCTACAATCACAAAAGGATACTGTAATGTACAAGGTGCCTTGCAAGGCTGTGTTATTCCCATGGGAAAACAATTTAAAAGCACGACCCCAGCACCCACGTATGTATAGACAATTGCGGACCATAGTGATGGAAATGCCCTGTGACCGACCATGTCAGTAAGGTGGGCAAAAGCTGATTGCAAACACTATATAAAGAAACTGCTTACTGTATAGAGTCAGACAAAACTCTCATACTTGGACTGTATATTATTTAGCCTGCCTGTGTACACTACTAAAACGTTCCGAACCCGAGCCTCCTGTGTTATCGGCTGTCACTTAGAAAAGCCTACTGATAACTACAGTCTGGTTGTAACAACTTATTTCACATTGTGATCCTTGTAATCCGGAATTCCCTTGGTAAGCTACAGGTCAGAGTGCATGGCTGGTTAGACATGTACGCTGGAGAATATGCATAAATGGTTCTTCTTGAATGAAAAGACCTCCGACTGAATTGTTGTGTGTAAAGAGGCTGTTTACTGTCTGATCTGTGGCTGAAAAGTGGAAAACTGGATCCCAAGAAGAAAACGTGCAGCCTTAAACAGGAGGCCCAGGTAAGGAGTGCCTGCCTTTTTGTGTCTATTGTAGATCAGGGACCAGACTACATTGTGTTTCTGTTAACAGTAGTGATATCGGGTCGAAGACCTACCCACATACTGTTAAATCTGAACATAGGTCAGGGGAACACACAGCAGAGTAAATAGTGATTGTAGA